>NC_051176.1:211155289-211395289 GCF_013339695.2 Rhipicephalus sanguineus | reverse complement strand
TTGCGGACGCCGCGCTTTAAAAGTGCTGCTGTCGCGGATGACACGACATACCGAAGATGACGTCACCGCGTTCCCTCAGCATCTCAAGAAGCCGTGCGACTGCAGCCACTGTTTTTTGCCAAAAAACGTTATTTATTTTCGTCTTTGAGAACATCGATTTTCGAATTCAACAAGGATCAAACTGCGATTGCCCAGTCGGGCCACTCCAAAGTCATTTTTTTAAGGTGCTTCAGCTTCGCTTTATCGTGGACATTTCTTCTCTCGTCGCTGCTAAGGGTGGCCAGGCCTCAAGCCAGCCTGCTCAATATTCTAGTAGCTATATTGTTCTTTCACAATGAATAAAGTTTTGTAGTTGTGCTAAATAGAGCTCGAATTATTCTCTCGCCTATTGCGATGAAAAACGCTTTGTTCGCAGACGTGACTGGTCTCAAGCATTTTTTTTCGCGAGTCATGGCATGTGGTCATTATGTCTTGAAACATAACCGTGGAACAACTATACTTCAGAATCGGAATCGAGATTTTGGTCATTCGGCAGATCGATGTCATATGTTACTCGAATCTTGAAGCCAAATCTCCTTCGGAAATGGCCGATATATAAGGCCTCCTTTTAAATAGCAACGTAAGCTGACATTTTGACCTCGTGACGTCATGCCGAGCAGCGCATGTGCAGTAGCGACAACCACGCCGCTGTTATCGCTAAGCCACGCCCAACGACGGAGACACCTCGTGCAACCGAGTTGCGCCGCGCTTCCGCCGCTCGATCAGATACAGCTATGGGACGCGCAAAGGAAGTACGTACTCCCGAAGCGCATCGTGAAGCGAGGCTTGTCGCTCTGGGAGAACGGCGACCGCAGCGACAAGCATGTCCAGAATACGCGGCCAGGGAAAGGGAGGACAGGAGACGACGAGAAGATACTGCCGATCACCGTGGGTGGAATGGCGTGTGCGAGCTCTATACGTCAGGATTACAGACCGGATTTTAGGCAAATGCCTGTTTTGTTCCTTGCGCTCCTATCGCGCCATTTTGATATATGAGCATGAATTAGATGTTAAGAAGGGCTTTTATAGTGTTCTTATAGTGTCTATAAATGCCTATTTTTCACGTTCGTGCCTAAGTACTTACAAATACCTATAAATGCCTAATTTCAAAATCGGCTCTTATATGGACACTATTCAGCCTCAAGTTTCGCTCCCTGGTGCAGTTTGAGAACGTTATTCATGTTACCGCGCAACACTGACTGATCGGAACTATGGGGTTCACCCTAGTCCTCTCGTTCGACCAACTACCGGAAACAACCGCTAGCTGCAGTGAAGAAGTGGGACACGCCGGCGAGCATTTGCCGCCGCCGCGCTCATATGGCGCGAGCGGTTGGTGAATGCTAGAGTTACTGTATATGCTACCTTTAGGTTGCGCATCTGTCTTCAAAACGCCGCTAGCAACCATGCATTGCGGAGAAGCTGACGCTCGGGCCAAGTTTTTTTATTTCTCGACGCCGCCGCTGCAGCGAAGTGAATTAACACTAGTCACCGATAGTCAATGTCTAACGCCGGTCTTCGGCACGCCAGCCATGTTAATCGGCGACACGGTAGGTATGTCACCTGCAAAAACGGAGTGCGACTTCACCGCATAGCTCTGGTTGCTGGCCAGACCTATGCGCAACTCTGCTACCTAAAGATAGCATATACAGTAACTCTAGCGAATGCGAACCCGCGGAGAGCCGTCAGAGGAAAGGAGAGTGAGGAGCAAAAAGAAAAGCAATAAAAATGTCGCGCCAAATAGAAGTCTTCTTCCTCTTGTAGTTCAATCTGCTGAGTCAGAAGGTCAGTAGTGTGCGAGGCCCTGCCATCAGACTGAATGCGGAGGCCTAAAATACGGAGTCGAGGTACCTGAGGGATAGGACGGCCATCAAGAAATAGCGACCAGCACGCGCTCTCTCCGTCTTCTTATTCTTCGTTCCCAAAAGACGTGCGCCGATTTGTACCGGCACGCGCTCTCTTCCTCCTCTTATCCTTCGATGTCAGAGCACGCGCGCCGATTTCTTCGGCGTTGGATGCAATACTCTGATGGGCGAGGGAACGAGTACAGAGAGAGGAAGAGATAGAAAGAGAGAAGTTCTCGGAGAGGCGGGATTCGAACCCGCGTACCAACGATCCGAAGGCGGGCGCTGTAACCACTCGGCTATCCAGGCACGCTAGCAGCGCATAGCATAGCTTTGTCTAGTATAAGATGCCAAAGATGGGCGATAAAGAAGCGAAGGTGAGGAGGAGGGAAAGGAGACGGAGTGAGGCGTGGCGTAGGAAGAAAGAGACGGAGAGAATGAAAGGGAAAAGAGAAAGAAAGAGGGATAAAGAATGGGAAGAAACACAGAAAGAGAAATAAAATGGAAGCGATAAAGAGACAGAAATAGGGAGAGAGAGAAAGAAATAGAAATAACAGAGACGGAAAGCACATAGAAAGAAGAAAGAGAGAAATAAAAATAAGAGAAATAAACAAGGCCGCAGAGCTCCACACTTCCTTCAGGCGGGGCATCACTAGTGCAAACCTGCCTTAATTTTTTGTTCTTCTTCCTGATCGTTCTGAATGTATTTTTTTTTTTAATTCTATGCACGCGACTCAGCATCATTTGTTCGGTATCGCTATATGCTTCTCGCGTGTATAGCACCTAGATTTATTTTTCAAGAATAAAAATTCGGTGGAGCCTACACACTATACGAGATCCCGTTGATCCGCGGCAAGGCGTATGTAGGCCAGACGAGTCGTTGTATTAATGACCGGCGGGGGTAGCATTCACGGGCTGTCAAGAGTGGGGGTAGCATTGCGCAAGTTGCGGGGCATGCGAGTCGAAACTGAGTGAGATAAAGATTCCGGGCAAAGGTAGAGATAGGATTTTAGGCAAATGCCTGTTTTGTTCCTTGCGCTCCTATCGCGCCATTTTGATATATGAGCATGAATTAGATGTTAAGAAGGGCTTTTATAGTGTTCTTATAGTGTCTATAAATGCCTATTTTTCACGTTCGTGCCTAAGTACTTACAAATACCTATAAATGCCTAATTTCAAAATCGGCTCTTATATGGACACTATTCAGCCTCAAGTTTCGCTCCCTGGTGCAGTTTGAGAACGTTATTCATGTTACCGCGCAACACTGACTGATCGGAACTATGGGGTTCACCCTAGTCCTCTCGTTCGACCAACTACCGGAAACAACCGCTAGCTGCAGTGAAGAAGTGGGACACGCCGGCGAGCATTTGCCGCCGCCGCGCTCATATGGCGCGAGCGGTTGGTGAATGCTAGAGTTACTGTATATGCTACCTTTAGGTTGCGCATCTGTCTTCAAAACGCCGCTAGCAACCATGCATTGCGGAGAAGCTGACGCTCGGGCCAAGTTTTTTTATTTCTCGACGCCGCCGCTGCAGCGAAGTGAATTAACACTAGTCACCGATAGTCAATGTCTAACGCCGGTCTTCGGCACGCCAGCCATGTTAATCGGCGACACGGTAGGTATGTCACCTGCAAAAACGGAGTGCGACTTCACCGCATAGCTCTGGTTGCTGGCCAGACCTATGCGCAACTCTGCTACCTAAAGATAGCATATACAGTAACTCTAGCGAATGCGAACCCGCGGAGAGCCGTCAGAGGAAAGGAGAGTGAGGAGCAAAAAGAAAAGCAATAAAAATGTCGCGCCAAATAGAAGTCTTCTTCCTCTTGTAGTTCAATCTGCTGAGTCAGAAGGTCAGTAGTGTGCGAGGCCCTGCCATCAGACTGAATGCGGAGGCCTAAAATACGGAGTCGAGGTACCTGAGGGATAGGACGGCCATCAAGAAATAGCGACCAGCACGCGCTCTCTCCGTCTCCTTATTCTTCGTTCCCAAAAGACGTGCGCCGATTTGTACCGGCACGCGCTCTCTTCCTCCTCTTATCCTTCGATGTCAGAGCACGCGCGCCGATTTCTTCGGCGTTGGATGCAATAACTCTGATGGGCGAGGGAACGAGTACAGAGAGAGGAAGAGATAGAAAGAGAGAAGTTCTCGGAGAGGCGGGATTCGAACCCGCGTACCAACGATCCGAAGGCGGGCGCTGTAACCACTCGGCTATCCAGGCACGCTAGCAGCGCATAGCATAGCTTTGTCTAGTATAAGATGCCAAAGATGGGCGATAAAGAAGCGAAGGTGAGGAGGAGGGAAAGGAGACGGAGTGAGGCGTGGCGTAGGAAGAAAGAGACGGAGAGAATGAAAGGGAAAAGAGAAAGAAAGAGGGATAAAGAATGGGAAGAAACACAGAAAGAGAAATAAAATGGAAGCGATAAAGAGACAGAAATAGAGAGAGAGAGAAAGAAATAGAAATAAACAGAGACGGAAAGCACATAGAAAGAAGAAAGAGAGAAAATAAAAATAAAGAGAAATAAACAAGGCCGCAGAGCTCCACACTTCCTTCAGGCGGGGCATCACTAGTGCAAACCTGCCTTAATTTTTTGTTCTTCTTCCTGATCGTTCTGAATGTATTTTTTTTTTAATTCTATGCACGCGACTCAGCATCATTTGTTCGGTATCGCTATATGCTTCTCGCGTGTATAGCACCTAGATTTATTTTTCAAGAATAAAAAATTCGGTGGAGCCTACACACTATACGAGATCCCGTTGATCCGCGGCAAGGCGTATGTAGGCCAGACGAGTCGTTGTATTAATGACCGGGCGGGGTAGCATTCACGGGCTGTCAAGAGCGGGGGTAGCATTGCGCAAGTTGCGGGGCATGCGAGTCGAAACTGAGTGAGATAAAGATTCCGGGCAAAGGTAGAGATAGGATGGCACGATAACTATTAGAAGCGTATATATCGTATCCGGAAGAGAGGAGGTACGTGTGTTAAGGGGTATTCAGACGGGGGAATAATGCTCGGGGGATAAAGGCGGAGCCTAGTGACGTCAGCTCGCGAGGAGAAGTCTCCACAAATGCCCCCCACTCACACGGACGGGGCGAACGGAGGGGGAAACCAGTGTTACTAGACTACTCCGGTGGCTTGCACCACCTAAAGTCCCTAGATTTTTCCTTTTTAAAGAACAGGGAAAAATCTAGGGACTTTAGCACCACCCGTTTGACGAGCTGCTACGACGAGCTAGACGAGCTGCAGACGACCTTGCAGCTGCAGACTGTACACCCGGTGCCGCTCTCTGCAGGGGCAAGTGCAACAATGTGGCCAAACAGAGCCCGAAATTTCGCTATATCCCCACCGCCGGGGGATTGTTTGTCCTTTCGGGGAAAAGGTCGCCGTCTCCCCCAAGGAGGCGCGGGGGGTCACGCCCCCTCGCTAATCCGTGACGTCGCGGTCACGTGATCCACAATCCCCCCCGTCTCCCCCGAGCATTTCTCTCCCGTCTGAATACCCCTTTAGTGACACGTCGGTGAAGCTTTGGAGGGAAGAGACTGAGTATCTTGATCATTTTTTCTGAAGTGATGGCGTGTTTGTGACAACGCATTTGACTTTCTGCGCATGTGGGCTTTCCGCGTATATTTGCTGGCGAAGCCTCAAATAAAGGTAGATGAGCGCCCGTCCCGTGTCTCTCGTTCTTGTGAATGTCTGCTGGTTTTGCACTCTCCTACGCAATGTGGGAATCGACGTTACGCGAAGCAGTCAGTAAGAAACTGGCTATGACACCTCGTTTGACTTGGAGGCAATTTTAAGGGTTACAAGGCGGACGAACGGCTTTGTGAAAATCTAGTTGCGTGTGTTACCATGGACGTCGATTACAGTGTGAGGCCTATAGGATGGTTTATAGTCCGACGTAATGGGTGCTCGCGCATTAGGCACCATTACAGGGTATAACCAACAGTTGGGCAACCGGTGCCAGTTTCGTAAGAGCAACCCTGTGCTACACGGGCACGGAAAATGGCATTAACTTCCTAATGCCTTAATATTTAATGCCATTTGTGTGGTGCCACGCAGGCAAATCAAATGGCATTCGCCTTAACGCCATTCGACACCTAATGCCTTCGCCAGAACCCATTCAACTGAGAAATGCGCACTCTCGACACCAAAGCTTGCTCACTGCAGTACACGTAAGACACTTTAAATCGCATCTATGTCAAAAATATTTTATACCTGACTTTTTAACAAATCGCATGTTATTCCCCTGCTGCACTATAGCAAAATTCACTTCAGAATTGCAACGGCTTCGGCATGACAGGGCCCGTGGATTCCGGGCTTCGAATTCAACTTGCCCTGACCAAAGTTGCTGTGATCAGTTGCGACGTTGTAAACGATAGAAACAAACTCAATGTAATTGCACCACGGTATCCTTACTTCTACATTTCACTATCCCTGAACGCAGATTAGAGTTGTTAAAATGTGTGTTTATATTTCATTATTACCCTAAAATTGTTAATTGCAAAATCACTGTTATCGACATCATCTGGTCCAATGCCATTATATTTTGACAGGATAAGGCACGCACACGAAAACCGACACTAGAAGAAAGACGCAAACAACACAGGCGCGTCTTCTAGTGTCGGTGCTCGTGTGCGTGCCTTATCCTGTCAAAATGAACAAGCACCCACTATAGCCCAGTTAGCCGTGCTACTCCATTATATTTAGACGTGTGGCAGCACCGCCAGAAAGTGATGAGATGTCCCCTCTAAAAAAGGGGGGGGGAAGGCAGCTCCACTACTCTGAAACCTGAGGAAGGACGTAACATGCGAACCCAGCGATCCCCGTTCGTAGAGTTCCCACTACTCCGTTTACCAAACCGTCGATGACGCCAATGTTTTGGGTAAGCATGTAGGGTTTCCCCGGCACGAGTAGAATCTTGTGAGCAAGATTCACTAACTCGGTTTGCGACATGTGCGCTACTTTTTGCTGCGCTTTATCGACTTCCTACTTGTTACGGCAGTTGAGATACGTGTCGTGTGCAGCGAGTTCCGTCAGGCTATTTTCCCCTTAAGATGTAGCGCCGTGGAGAGCCGGTGAGAGGAGAAATCGTGCGTTCTGCGAGGTGGTGGCGCCCTCTCTCGCGCTGCGCCGGAGTCAATCGCATGTTTCCGAAACGTTTTTAGTGATTTTAAGTTAATTATTGCGGTTACTTCTTGGTTATTTCTGTTAATTATATTATTTTACACTTTGTTCATTCATTTTAGCCAGGTTTTGAGCGTTGCTAGCCTTGTTATGGCCTGTATTGAGCGCTTTACTGTGAGCGTGACCACACCACATGAGATCCCTGGATAGAGGACAAGCCGGGCCCCAAAAAGCTTTACGCACTTACAAATTACTTCAATGACATCTTGTCATTTACAGACATACCATACCTTTCACGTCATGACGTGTCATCGTTTACAGCGTCTTAATTGTCAAGAATGGATGCTCATCATGGTATGCTTAAATGGGTCATGAATCACTTTTCCAAGTGTAATGATCTAATGACCTTAGTATCAGAGTTTACTGCCTCCCAAATCGATTGCCGCAAAAATTTCTCGAATCCGTCAAGAATCAGCGGAGTTACGGATGTTTGGCGCACGCTCTCAGCGCTTTATCTCTTTTCTCGTGCCGACGAGCGCACTGGAAGCTAGACAGGGAGGGATGGCACGGGGGTAAGAAGTTATGTCAGCGCGCGTCATGAAACGCGATCGCTCTCCCGCTGTGATTCGCATGCGCGAGTGCTCGGCTACCGTGTAAAGTTAGCAGACTGAGGAGTTTGACGCGGGCAAGTGGCGGCACCCCGTGGCAAGAAGCGCGTCTCATCCGGCTATCGGCCAATAAGCATGCTATGCCTCCGCGATGTCAACGTGCAGGCGCCCCGCCCACCGACGAGAGTGAAAACCGGCCTCTGTTTGAACAGAGGGCGCCTGAGGAAACGGCAATTTCGCGCTCCGCTTGTGGCCTTCACGCGGCGCGCACGACTGTAATATTTTGCAGAGCAGTTCACAGCGGTGTCAGCGTTCCGCAGGTTGTGTTTTTTCAACAAGCCCAAGGGGAGCTTCATGACCCCTTTAACGCAATTCTAGCCGTGAGCTGACCAACCAGCGTTGGTTCTATGCAAGTACGGTGCATATCACGGCATGTATGTCACGTTAAGCCAGTTATTTTGTCATGCATATTTAAGTATCTTAGCTAAAGAAATTACTGCAATAGCGCATTGCCATTTAGGCCATTCATGTCATACCATACATGGCATACATGCCACGTCACTTCTGACATAATATGTGGTTAATGTCTTCACATCTTATTTATTACCGCATATTTGTCTGCGTGAGTGCAAATTATGGTATATACCATGTTAAGTAGACGGCCACAATGGTCTCACGTCATTAGCATGGCCTCATTTGTGCCATTAGACGCCACGCGTGCCATGCCATGACCTGCCATTCATCTTTATCACCTGCGCAAATCACCTGATGCACATCCTAATATAAAAAAGGCACTGGAACAACCACCATGACATCAAGATAGCATCCTGCCATTTATGTTGTGAAATGCATGACGTGATATTCTTGTAAAGGCCTGCCATTCATTTTCCTCTTACACTCACGTCACGCCATGCAATTTTGAAAACGACCACGAGAGCGCAAACGCGTAGGCGGATAGATAGATAGATAGATAGATAGATAGATAGATAGATAGATAGATAGATAGATAGATAGATAGATAGATAGATAGATAGATAGATAGATAGATAGATAGATAGATAGATAGATAGATAGATACGGTCAAAGTGTCTTTGGTTTGCCTTAAAAATGTTTAATGGGACGCATTTCTCCGTTTTGCTAGTCATTGCGACAATGTTTTAAGCTTTACTTTATTCGACCTTCATAAGCTTGAATGGTTCAATTTTCATTCAGCGGAATGGCATGTGCATATATGTACATGCCATTCCGCACATGCCATTCCTATAGGTGCCAGTATCGGCCCCGTTCATAGCAACCTCTTGTTAGCAAGATTGACAGAAGCTCATAGCTCACCTTCCGCTGACCAGTGTTGCCAAGGTTTTCCACTTCATGGACGACTTCGTTGTGCTTCACACGAGTGGGTCGTCAACACAGAATTTTTTTTACATATTACAGTGTGAAATGAACCACTAATTCTAACGGTGCGCATCCCTTCGACAAAAAGGTAACATTTTTAGACCTAGAGCTACATATATTTTGACACTGACCATGTGTGCTGGCAATGTAACCCCCGCTCGAAGAACGCTATCCTACCTTTCACGTCTGCGCACTGTAAACTTGTAAAAAGGGGTATTGCAGTCTCCTGCCTAAAAGCGTCTCTGACCGGCTCCTGCCACCACCAGGTAGCTGCATGGTAGCTTCGAGCACTAGTTTCGACGGCTCAGCCATGCTGGTTTTTCCCGGACCTTGCTGGTATCTTTTTCAGAAAGACTTTTGTTGATTCTGGCTAGGGGAGGGGTGGCACGCGACAAATGGATAAAAAACCTCATTCAAGCAAAGCCCTTATACCCTATGTCTATGAGGTCTCGCACAGATTTAAAAAAAAAAAAGGTTGCTGGTAGGATTGGAGCGTGCGTTTTGTTCAGCGCAAGAAACAAGCTCTCAGCGCTGTGCCGCAAGGTGAACATTTAGGAGGGCAACAAGAAAGAAAACTATGAGAGAAAGCACAGAAAACAATTTGTTGACTGCACCTATATATATTGTAGCATGTAAGATTCTCTTCACGTTCGGGCATTGCTTCATCGGCCAACGAGGCCGATGCTCGAACGACCGGCTAAGGGAGCACCCATACTCCCTTAAAGGGTCTGTGTCCAGTTACTTAGCCCAGCACTGCAACCCATGTGATCGTCAGCCAACCCTTGAGCAGCGCACCGTTTTGGAAACATACAGGGGGCAAAGAGCACGTGAGATAAGCGAAGCTCGCCACATTCATACACACGGAAACGCTTGCATCAGTGTGCTCACGGTTTCCCTACGATAGCTGTAAAATCGGTTACTTTAAAAACATGACTGCCTGTATTGCCGACGCATATGACGTGATTACTTCTTTTCTATCTTGGCGCAGATACTGTATTTTTGGTGGTCTTCTGCGCGAAGCTTCCCTATTTTCCCAGCAATAAACCAGTGGTTGTTAGTTCAGCGCCCTCTTTGTCGTTCTAGCACCGTCCTGTGTCTGGCGCTGTTTTTTCCCGTCTTTTCCCGTTGATAATATAAACGCAAGATTTCTTAAAGAAACTAAACATACCTCATCTCTTTTTTTGTGCAAAATATTTCAACAGTCTTTGGATGAAGGTGTGGTACCACGCGCTTGGAAAGAGGCGAAGGTGGTTCCACTACATAAGCCAGGAAACAAGCATTCTGTCACGAATTACCGACCTATTTCACTCACTTGTATACCATGTAAACTTTTGGAGCATATCATCTTCTCTAACTTGGTCACTTTTCTCGAATCAAACTCGTTCTTTAACATGTCGCAGCATGGATTTCGAAAATCATTCTCATGCGAAACTCAGTTGCTCTGTTTTACCCATTCCTTACATGCCATTCTAGATCGGGGTTCACGGGTTGATTGCATTTTTTTAGATTTTTCGAAGGCATTTGACAAGATTAATCATCACCTACTACTCTACAAGCTTAGGACCCTTAATATTGACAACGGCATTCTTACTTGGATCGAGTTTTTTCTAACTAATCGCTCACAGTACGTTATTGCCAATAATTACTGTTCACCCTCTTCTCCGGTTACTTCTGGTGTGCCCCAGGGCTCTGTGTTGGGCCCTTTACTTTTCCTTATTTATATTAATGACTTACCCGATGTTGTAACCTCTTCGATTCACCTTTTTGCAGACGACTGCGTTGTATACCGTGAAATTTCAAGTAACTTCGACACTAGTTCTTTGCAAACTGACATTACTAATATTGCTAGCTGGTGCACAACTTGGCGCATGGACCTCAACACTAACAAATGTAAAGTTTTGCGCATTTCACGTACTACCCAACCTCCTACTAACTACACCTTAAATAACGTACTCTAGATACTGTTACTTCGTACAAATACTTGGGGATTCACATATCATCTGACTTGAGCTGGAATCATCACATAAACTACGTTATTAACAATAGTAACCGTACGTTAGGATACCTGCGACGCAACTTTAGTCGCGCCCCTCAAGCCGTGAAACTAACAATGTATAAAACATTAGTCCGTCCAAAACTTGAATACGCATGCTCCATCTGGGACCCTTTTCAACTGAACTTAACTCATTCGCTTGAGATGGTACAGAATAACGCAGCACGCTTCATTTTATCTAATTACCATCGCACTAGCAGTGTCACGTCAATGAAACGCACCCTTTCCTTGCAGTCACTTGAATCACGTCGCAAAGCATCTCGCCTCATACTTTTTCATAAGATTTTCAATCATCCATTTTTGAAACCTCAGTTCGTTACGACCCCATCTTATCGCTCAGCTCGTTTAGATCATCAACATAAGGTACACGTCATTAGCTGCCGCACTAACACTTTTTATCATTCCTTTGTCCCACGCACGTCCTCGGACTGGAACCACCTTCCCTTCGACATCGTTTCCATTTCAAATCATGCTCTGTTTTCTTCCACCGTACAGAATTACTTACTTGATGACGCGTGAAGTTCGTATTATATATATATATATTTTTTATTTCAACTTTTTGTTCCATATTTCTTATTGTACCTGCATTTGTATTAAGTTGTATTAGCCTTACATTGTATCTTCATATGTATTGTAATCGTTATTATTTTGACGTTATTTTGTTTGATTTGTTTATAATCTGTTATTTCATGTACCCCACTCCCCTCTGTAAAGCTTTTGCGATTGAGGGTAAAATAAATGAAATGAAAATGAAATGAAAGCATGCATTAGTTTTTCCGTGGCCGGCAGGCCGCCAAAATGGGAGGCTGCTATTACCAGCTCCGCACTCGAAGAGCAGCTATGGGCAGTCCAACGGCCCGCGACGCAGCAGAGAGACTTGGTTTTTCTGTTCCGACGTGGGAGCGGCCCGCAACGTGCTAGGGCGCGTTCCGAGGCACCAAAATAAAGTTTATTCATCCATCCAGGTAGTGTTGGCAGGAAAAGTGGTCCATGCGCGGTGTGCCCGCTGATATACAAAAGTGTCCCTTGCTTCAAAGATCAACAAGGATTGTGAGCAGTGATGTGATGCTTGACTTCGCGTGAGTACACTTCTACTTCTACTTGCACGGGGCCTTTTTTTGTTTACGCAAAGCCTTTATATATATATATATATATATATATATATATATATATATATATATATATATATATATATATATATATATATATATATATATATATATATTCAAAAAGTAAGGGCCGTTTGGTCCACATAAAATACATATTCGTTAGTAAAATTTTTTATTGTCTGGCTTAGTTTAGCACAAAACTACTTCACTTTTCCACACAATCACCGTTAAATTCTAAGCACTTTTCGTACCGCTACTAGTTTCTTTAGTCCCTCTACATAGAAGTTCGCTGCCTGGGAATTCTTTACTGTTTGAGTTTGCCGGTAAGCATTTGTAGTACCCACCTTGCACAGACTATGTGATATCTGAGCTTTTCAGTTACAATCGTGCAAATTGTAGTGCGGCTGACAAGAGGAAATTCATCCGACAGACCAGGCCCGTAGGCAGGAATTTTTTCGAGGGGGGGGGGGGGGGGGGGCACTTGCTGAAAACCTTGTCTATTTGAGAAAAACACCTATTTTCATTATTAAAGACGATAGTCTTTCTTAGGGAACTTAAACGCAGAAATTTTGGTCTGTCTTTCTGTCTGTCCTTCTGTCTGTCTTTCTGTCTGTCTTTCTGTTTGTCGGCACGTCCCTCGATTCAGCCACTCGGCCAAAGTTGAACCACTTGCCCAAGGGCCAGCCATCGTGAACGGCTGACTAGGTTCATACTTGTGTACATTGTTGATCAAAAAGCAAACATTACGCATATCTGAGGCGCAACATCACTAGGTAAGTATTAGGCGGTGTGTTCCTTTAACAGAAAATACATAGATACGCAATTTTAAAGACCTTGATGGTATGCGTTTAACGTTGAGACAGTAACGCGTTTATTAAAAGATTGCCACAGCTGAAGCGATCAGCGGTCCAAGCCGAGCAAGCGCGAGCGCCAACAGCCACCGTCTTCGTCTTCTTCTTTCGCAGGCGTTCTTGTCTGCGCCGTACCATGTTACAAATCACTCCCCCGCGGAAAAGGAGCCATCCTGGCGACCTAAGGAACAGGTACAGCTGGTGGGTCATAATGCGGCTTCTGTCGATCGACGTGAACAGTCTCGCGGCCGCGACGACGGCGGTCCGTAGATGATTGAACAGGCTCAATCATATAGTTAACTGGGGATGCTTGACGTAGGACGCGGTAGAGGCCTTAGTACTTAGGCAGTAGCTTTGTGGAAAGGCCAGGAGTGGAGGAGGGAACGCGAAGCCACACCAACGTTCCAGGCGAATACGACTGAGGAGGCAGGTTTTCGTCGTGACGGTCCTCTGGCCCTACTCGCCCTACAATGTTACAACCCTAGTTCCTTAAGCTGCGCTGAAAGTGCGACTGCGCTGAAACTTGTCTTCCTCCGTGCCCTCTGCACAAGCTCATGTTGTGTTTCGGTTCAGTATTACATTGTACGAATGACAGGGGGCGCCGCTCTGACATTGCTGTTTTACCTAGGTGACGTCTAAATAAAAGAGTGTGTGGAGAGTACTCGTTGAGTGCGGACGTTTCTTCTCCTTCGGCGCATCGCGCCAAACAGCGTGTTCGGGCTGGCCGGCGTCCCCACCGGTCGCGTTGGTCACCGCCGGTCTTCGCCTGCCGCTGCGCCGGGACTACCAGCCCGCAACACAGCACTCGTGTTTCCCGACGTATTGCCAGATGGCGTCCATATCTCACGCAGCGCCTCTTCTATCGTCTTTAGACGACATTTGCAGCGAAGCACGCAGATACGCGGCCAATTTTTTATTTTTGGTAAACTTACTTGACCAAAATTTCGGGCGGGGCCCGAGCCCCTAGTCACCTCCCCCCAATCCCCAGCCCTTGGCTACGGGCCTGCGACAGACGACTAACTGCCAGTCGTCGATCTAATCGCAATTACCAGTCCACTTGTTGAACAGTTTCATTGGTCTGGATTCCGGCACTTCCACTCCGCTCTTCGTCGTGCACATTTGTGCGGCCATTTGTGAAGTCTCGACACCATTTTATGACCTTTCCTTCATTCATCACTTCATGTCCATAAAATAGGCACAACTCCGCATAAATTTGAGAAGCTGATGATCCTTTTAGCAAAAATCGAAATACAGCTCGCACTTCACAACAGGCGCAAGCAACAATTTTCGCAGACATTGTCGTTTGCGTTCCCCGACAAGCAGCCCACTACGGAGTCACAACAATAACTTCAGTATACCTTCGCGAAGAATTAATAGATGGCGCTGCACCAATAAATTTTCATTGTGACGTGTAAATATTTAAATATTAGCAAATGGCCCTTACTTTTTGAGTAGCTCTCGTATATATATATATATATATATATATATATATATATATATATATATATATATATATATATATATATATATATATATATATATATATATATATATATATATATATGTATATATTCCTAATCCATTGGTGCGCAAATAAAAGACTGGAGCCGTGTAGAGTTTATTATAGTATGCATGAAGTCACTTCCTCTGCATGAAATTGGCCTTGACGAACGTGCCGTTCATTTTGTGAACTGTTTTATTGCCACTATCGCAGACACACCTCTTAAGGAAGTGGCCGTGTAATAGTCCAAATTGTCCTCGTATTACCAAGCTAGTAGTAACACAGATCGGAAGATAATTAAGCAAGAACTAATACATCGCATAGCAGGCTAACACGGCTGAACAGAAGGCAGTGATGCCGTTGTAGCCATGCCGCCTCACTCACAGAATGGATGCAGGTAATGGAGATAACACGCTGCAAGGAATCGACAAGCCTTTATATTTATAGATTACGGTGCGTAGTATGCTACAGGCCCCGATTCGGGCAGCCCTCCTTGTCATAACGTTAGAGGGCACCTAACGCTACCCTGTTGGAGCAAGACAACGCTAATCTAGATGCGCTAGGTTTGCTCGCTATACGGAGACCGCGCATGTGCAGACCTCGTCTGTATTTATCCGCCAGTGCGCTTCGCCGGCGAGCGGCTGCATGTCCTGCGTTCCGAATTATTATGGGAGCGTCTGTACGTTGTGGCACTGGAGACACTGAGAGAAGCGCTTGTGCACATACAGCCAAAACCTAAATACTCGCTACCATCCAGCTCTTCTGAACCAATGCCACCTAGACTAACCTAGGTGGCGCTGGCTGAACACAAATTTAGAGTCATTGAGAACGCAAAAGAAAGCAAAAAAAAAATCGCACTTTAAGAACTGGAGCCAGCTGTTGTAGCGACGCCGACAATGCAAAATACCTACATGATCCGAAGTGAAGGCCCAAACTGAAGCCCCCCCCCCCCCCCCCCCCACCTCAATTTCTGTATCTAGGTCCACTTAAAGAAATCACATCTTATGTCAGAACTGAAAATGACAAGCCGACGCATGAGTGTGGGCCAGCCATGCGGTCTCACACAAGAATATATATTGTTTTTTTTTTTTTATTTCGCCGTGACTCAACGAGTCTCCTTGAAACGCCAGAGTCCAGCGACTTCGGCGGACATACCTCGACTCCACCTTGAAGCATGCAGACGGTAGCAAAGCACAAAACACGGGTCCCACAGTCCCCTTGACAACACTGACGCGTTCAAATGAGACGCAGCCGTCGATGGTGGCTGAAACGAATAACCGCGGCTTCGCAAACTGGAGCAGTTTCTTTCGCTGCCATCCAAGCAGGTCGCTCCGTTTCTCGCTCGTGCGCTGAGCAATCTCGCCAGCAGGTCGGCGATTTGTCGTCGAAAACTAGTTCCGTGCTCGGTGCAAATGAAGCTGCCCGCGTATAAGACACATTGATCGGTGGTTGGCCGTGGAATCGCCTCAACCGCATTGACGAAGTCGTGCGAAGAGCCGGCAACCACACGTGCTGGCCGTCAATGACGTGAAGTCGTTGCGCCGGCTCGCTCTTGCACTCCTTGACACTGCATTTCACGCCTCAGTTCGCCGCCGCAAAATGTTTCTTCACGAAACTATAGGCAGAATAAGGATCATGAAGGAAGGAACTAAACCAGGAGGAAGAGCGTTACGGGGTAATATAGGGAAGAAAAAATGTCTTGTAAATCATGATGTACATGACATGCACGACATGATGTTCGTGTTACGACCATTCATTTATGTTCGTCATACACCCATGCTATGTGATGCAAAGTTTGGTGCACATCAAATTATTGAAACGGTCGCGAGAGCACCAAGACCGTGTCATGTAAATCACGACGTACAGTACATGACATGGTCTTCATGTTTCGACCTGTAATTTATGTTCGTCATACACTTATGTCATGCCATACCAATTTTGGTATATATCAACTTAACGAAACAGCCACGAGACAGGAGAGCACAAGTCGTAGGCGGATAGATAGATAGATAGATAGATAGATAGATAGATAGATAGATAGATAGATAGATAGATAGATAGATAGATAGATAGATAGATAGATAGATAGATAGATAGATAGATAGATAGATAGATAGATAGATAGATAGATAGATAGATAGATAGATAGATAGATACTTCTTATATGCCAAGTTCTATCATTGCAATTTTTGTTTTAAGAAGAAAAATAATTTTTGAAGCTTCCCATTGACGGCAATGGGCAACTTCAATGACGAAGCCGCCGTATGAGCAAATGGGAAGATAGCCGTTAATGGCCAACTTAAAAAATTATTTTCTTCCTTAAAACAAAAGTTGTAGTGTAAAAGTTGCCATATAAAAAGAAATTTTTATTTGCTTTCGATTGAGGTGTAAAGCTGATTTTTAATTGGAGCCCCGCGAAGTGTAAATCGCGTCTCAATGTGGCCCAAAATGAAGATTTTCACAAATTTGTGATTTTTTCTCGTAAGATTTACAAACGTCAGTGGTCTGAAAATATTTTTTATCGCGAAATATACCTTCTGTAGAGTAAGTATCAATTACTGGGATATTCATAGATCGAGCAGTATTACAAGGGGAAAATGCAAACATAGAGCATTTTGACAAAATTGGTGGAGGCGTATGTGGCAGAAAAATTGCAGTAATATAACTGAGACTCCAACGTCTTACGCAGACGCTTTTGCTAATACGTAAACAAAAGCTGTCATCGAAACAAGAAACGATACTCTTGGAAATAATTTTTCAACAAACGTCACTCAGATGACATTCTGCGAAATTAGGAAGGCTTCCCCGTAACCAAAAGGTTTTTCTCTCCGAAATATTCTAGCAATATAAATAGACTGTTTTCAATGCAAGCAATCAGCACAATTTTTTTTCAATCGCGTTTGATATGGTCGTCAAAATGGCTGGGACGTTTGACGTGGAACGACCCGCCAGCGTTGTGACTGATGCGCAGCTGTTGTCTCGCGTGCTGTGTCGGCACTTGTATTGTATAGTGCATGGTACGAAGGCGAAATTTTCAATATAAACTATAAGCTATAAACGCCGGCTATAATGCATTCCTTCAATATATTATACTCTTTCTTGAGAGAGAGAAACTTCTGTTTGTGAGAGAGAAATGAACTTTATTTTGAGCAGGCTCTTTGTACTTCAGCCCTAAGGTGGGTGGCCTCCTCAGTCCAGGTAGCCATGGCTCGCTGCCGCCGCCCGAGCCCTCTTCACCAATCGTAGCTGGTTGTTAGGGTCTGTTCAAGGCTCCATTGGCTCGCGCCACTCCTCGTGCTCGCTGGATCAGCCGAAGCTGCTCCTGCGGCTCTGAGTTGGTCAGCGCAGTCACCCAGTAAGAATGTGAGGATGAAGAAATAGGGGGATAGCCAGGTGGGTGTGGATATTCCCAGTAGCATATACATTGTTGGCTTTGCTCCACAGTAGGGGCAGTGTGAAAGATGTGGTGTAGGGTGAAATAGACGGAGTATGAAAAGGCAGGGGCACGCAACAATTTCCTCTCTGTTGAGTGATTTGTGTGGTGCTGGGAAGTATACGTACGGTTTTGTCTGTAATGTTGTTGCGTTTCAGTGTAGTTTAATGGTTCTGTTGGTGCATCGTCTGGATTGGACAGCTCTTCCGATGGAACCCGGTTTGTGAGACCTCGAGCTACCGCATTAGCGCGTTCATTGCCATATAGAGAGGCGTGTCCAGGTGTCCAGACGATACGCACCATGTGTTACTATATGTGGGGTGTTATAATGTCAGGATTCGGTGCGTGTATGCTGTGACCATTCCTTCTGCTTTGTTCCTGCAAGCGGTTAGTGAATTAGTGACCACGGCGGTTGGTTCGTCTGGTGTCGGTATTCCTGAAGCGAGTACACCGTGCCTCTTCCGCCTCTTCCGCCGTGCCGCTGTCCACTGTGTGAAGCGTAGCCGAAACCCTTAGAGTCGATATTGTCCACAACGACCAGACACATGGCCCGTTTCTGTGCATACCGGGCCACGTCAGTGTATAGGACTGGTGTGTTAGATCGATGTGCCGTCGCTTAGGGCTTGCGTTATATAACTTGAACTCTTGCCCGTCTCCGGCCTTTATGTCGGTCAGGTTGCATAGTGCGGGTTATTGGGGCTACTTGAATTTTGTTTCTAACGTCAAGTGAAAGATTTTTCTGTTCTTCTTGCGGTTTGTTTGACATGCTGTATCCCAACCAAGATAGAATGATGCAACCTTGTCTGGTCCACTGGAGGCGTTGAATTTGGCTGTTACGATGTCCTTCAACTAGTTCTCGTATGATGTTGTGAACCCCAAGTCGTAGAAGGAGCTGCGTTGATGCGTAATGGGGTGTTCCCAGAGCCGCCTTTAGTGCCGTGCGGAGAAGGGTGTACATCCGGTTTGTCTCGGTTTGAGGAAGGTTATGGGAGGTGGCAGGGCCGTATACACCTTTTCACAGGAGCACCCTCGTACCCATGCTCGCACCAGTGCGCTGCAGGGGTCGAGGGTATGTTTTCAGTGTTGCCATCGCGCTTTGGGCTGCGCATGTTGTATCTGTACCCTTGGTACGCTTGGATGTTGTGTGTTAATTAGGCCCTTCTTTGCGATAAAAAGCGATTGTCATGGTCGGAAATGTTGCGTATTCAAAGAACCGATCGTCTGGCCATCACTGTGTCGTGCACGGGTGCACGAACAATCAGCGGAAAAGGAACATTTTAGGCGTGATTGTGTGCCCACAGCACAGCACGCCGCGCGAGGATTGCAAGTGTGACATGTTCTCGCTGTATCACTTTCCGTCGTCGCCGGAATTGCAGAAGAAATGGGTGGCGTCGGTAAATCGGAAAAACTTCCGTGCTTTGGGCTGCGCCAGTGCTGTGTGTGTGTTGCTTCGGTATGCGTTTGTGTGACTGTGTTATGCGCCTGTGTCCGATACGAAGTGACTACCATGGCAGAAAATTTACTGCATTCGCATAGCAAAGTCATCTGGTCATCACTGTGTCGTGTACGGGTGAACGAACAAGCAGCGGAAGAGAAATATTTAAGGTGCAATCGTGTGTCCGCAGCGCATGTACGCCACGCGATGAGTGCAAGCGTAGCATGTTCGCGCTGCATCGTTTTCCTTCGTCGCCTGAATTGCGGCAGCAGTGGGTGGCTTCACTAAATAGTAAGAACTTGCGCGTGTCGCCCTGGTCACGCCTCTGTTCCTGGTATTTCGTTGGCGGCAAGAAAAAACGACGAGAACAACGTTCCCAAGCAGCATCCTAGATAGGAAAGAAAGGTACGCAAGCCACTGATGACTCACCTACTAACTCGTGAGAATGTTGCGGATTCACACTTCATATCGTCCATAACACAGCGGCCGACACGGCTGCAAACTCCGCCTTGCCCGGTTACGCATGTGCAGCCTGCGCGCGCCGTACTTCAGCGGACGGCCTCGCGGAAACCCACGCGCGATGGGGCCTGCTGTTCACGGCTTGCGACGGTGTCACATTTCCCTTCACCAGCACGACTTTTTCCTGCACATTGTGCGCCAGCGACTGACCCACACAGTCATACTGCACGTAGCTGCGCGACTCCAGTGCCTCGTAGTTGCACACCTGGCGAAGACCCCACGCATTCGCCTCAACGAGATATAACAATGTTCGCTCGCGGTATTTCTGGCCACTCACAGGTCTCCTCAACCTAGTCTTCGACGTCGTCGGGGTGAATGTAGGTGAACTGTATCTGTGAAGAAGGATTGTGCGGTGTTTACAGTTTACAGCTGACAAACTTACGCGCCGCGAACGACTATGCGCGGAGGTTTGAAACTGATGGATAATCCGTAGACATTTAGTACGCCAATAAAGGAAAGCGGTAGACAGCTGCAAGAACGCTCTAGTTACCGATTATTAACACTTCACGCCGTGATCGACCTGGTACTACGCTGGCTGCTACTGGTACCGACGACGAAGCACTGCCGTTCGCAGACGCGGAGCTAATTCTTGCGTCGCACGGGCGAATGCGCGCCGCTGAACGGTTCAGACAGCGACAAATAAGTCAATGGCAGCGACGATACCAAACAAAACAGCTTAAAGAAACGAAAAATCCGCAAACACAGGCTTTAGCAGGGACCTCACACCAACAGATAGCGCGCCGGTTCGAGTACGCGCAGCCCAAGATGGCGATTTCGCCAATCTTGCACGTTAGACGGCGCGCATTTCAATATGGCGCCTCCCTGGCGTGAGAATTTGAAAAGGTGTATACCCAGGAATTTTTTTCTGGGGGTGTTTTTGTGTAGAACGGCTAACTTTGGCAACTGGTGGTCGCTGTGAAAGCGTGCAAGTATTTTAGTGTCACCCGAAAAGTTAAAGCATGAAAAAATCCCTCAACCCCCCCATCCTTTGTTACGGCCCTGGAAGGTGGTACGCCAATCTGCTTATTATGAGAGCTTGCACCAATCGAAGCGTATCTTTTTCGAAAAATCCTTGTCGGCGGTTGATAATGCGCTTAATGAAGGATAACGGTCAGTGCACTGCTCGAATTCACTCCAACCCATTCTAATTCTCCTGATTTCTCTCTGTATAGTCAAGCTCGTACTGGAATAATCAAGAATGCAGCTGCGTTCAAGTCCTGTGTCCATTTACTTGCACTTGCGCAAATGTCAGGCCAGCGTTCCTTTCCCCAAATGCGTGTTTTATTTTTCTTTCGCATTTAAGTCCTTCATTCAAGCATTGTTACCTGTAGCAAAACAGGCGAGCAAGCGCACCTACAGCGGAGCAGAATGAGTGCGCTTGCATGTAAAGTGAAACTCGCGTGCCCAAATGAAGCACTGATGGAGCGCCAGACGGCATCCGCGCAATGGCTCAAGAACGGCGCTCTGCCATCGCAATGGACACGGAGGAGCCCCTCGGGATCTGCAGATCGCGTGAGCATGTCCTACATCGCGTGTTGTCTGCATGCACGCGAACAGAGCCGCGTTTCCTAATCTCTCCTCGGCGGGGTGATTGAGATCGCGTTCATTTCTGACACATCACCACCCCGTTGCTCGAGGCCGTATGCTGTCCCGTGTTTACTACCATATACGCAGTCCAGCCTCGCGCCATAAGAACTGGTTTTTCCATTAGCCTGCGCAGAAAAACTTACAGCGCGAAAGATAGTGAGTGCGGTCGATGGGTGGCTACCATCAAAGCTGTACATTGCTTGTTTCTTTCCTGTTTATTTCTGTTTTGGCCGCCAAGCAGGAATACGGGTGCTAGTGAAGGAAGTGAGCCACGCGAGCGACGGGAGGAAATAAAACGCAAATCCCTGGCCTGCTTGCGTTAAATAAGGCAGGTCAGGCGGCAGCCGCAGCTTGTAAAACAAGAGGCTTACGGCGACAGTTCCCGCTGTCGCAAAACCCGACCAACTAGTGCGGGGAGTCGCGCGAGATAGGTGCCTACCATTGCGAACAGGGGCGATGCAAACGCACTGCCCACATTCTTCGTGCGCACTCTTTCGTGCAGTGGATACTCCCGCGCGGAAAGATTAGCCCCTCCGACGCTTCCGTCACGTTCCTTCTCGCTTCGCGTCTGGCTCCTCGTACTCTGGACTCGTCGCCGCCCCGACCTCGTGCACTCTGCCCTATCGAGGTTTTCATTCTCTTATATATGCAGCCACTGCGCTGCCAGGTTGAAGGTGCCTTCTCAACTCTTGTGTTTCGCTCCCCATTGAGATCAACCCTTTCGTCGAATGCGGAGCTGGTTCATCTGTCGGTGTCATCGTTTCCTGATGAAAGTGCGAATGTGTTATGTATACGAATATCGCCTTTCCCTGGCGATGTCGCTGTTGACTGGCCCCACTTTAGCAATTCCTGCAGTGTATTCAGAGCGTTCATTACTCGTTTCGCGATCGCTGGATTACGTTGCCCGATCTTTTAGGCAAGCGCTACACCAAGAAGCCTCGCTTCATTTGGCAAGCAATTTTTGAAATAGTTACGTTAGAATAGAAACGTTTTCTTGTTTTTCTGCACTTTGCAGATTCACGCAATTTTGGAGCGGCGCTGCAGTTGTATGATCAGCAGCTACCTGATAAACGCATGAAAAAAAAAAAGTGCAACAAAATATTTTCTATCAGTGCTCAGCTAAATTACCAAGCCACTGCCACTGGTAACTTATTCCTGAGCCTGATGATGGTGTATAACAAAGACACTACAATATTAAGGAGAACTAACCGACAATAAAGCCAAGGAAAGTATAGGGGATGTTATTTGTAATAATTGGGATATAAATGTGAAGAAAGTAAAGTGGACGAAAAGATAACTTGCCGCCGGCAGGGACCGAACTTGCGACCTTCGAATAACGCGTCCGATGCTCTACCACTGAGCTACGGCGGCGGTCATCACACCGTTCACTTTACAGGGTTTATATGTGCTTTTAAACCTAGGAGTGTTAGCGCTGATCGCAGCCAAGGCGGCGAGTGTGGAACAATTTTTCAAAGACACTACAAGGAAGAGAGAACTTTCACCGCCATCCCTCATTATAGTTTCGAGGGCCAGGAAGGGAGCCCCGCTTCACGGCCAAGTACAGCGGCTCTGCTCACACGCACAGAGACAAAAGGTGTTTTGTCAAGAGCGCTAGGTCACCATTCTCCTCGATACGCTTCACTGTGAACAGCGGTATATGAGCTGGGAAATGTGCCGTAACGCTTTGGTTCAAGACTGGCATGACGTAACGTAATATCATTCTTAGACCAAAAGAGGGGGAGGTTGGACTAAAAGAAGAGGGGAAAAGGGAGGGGGAGATTGATCTCTAATCGACGAAGTCCATCATCCTTAATACATCAGCGCTGTAGTGTTTGCCATCGGTTCTTGTTTTGTGTGCGCTGATTCATTTCGACAATGCTGCACCACCAAGCCCAAATCAGCACTCTTCTGCTTTTCACGGAGTGCAGCTGGGTTTTCCAATAACGCACGTAGCATTTCCAACAGATTAAGTGCGACAAGTGCCTTGAGACAACCCATACAAAAGGCTAGCTTTAAGTGGGATATGAAATGTTGATGACGGCCATGCGATCGATCAAATACTCGAGAAATATTTGACGTAGAAGCAACTTCTCTGAATGGCTAACAAACATCAAGAAAATACATTCGATTCAGTAGAGATCATCGCACCCATGGAAGGATTTCGCGGTCAAAGACAACATGAAACATACTTGAATATCGTATCGAAAACCTATACAGGTTACACGGCTACCTTAACTGTTTACAATAAAAGTGGAAAAATAACGATTATGAAAGGCCTACTAATTGGACGCACTCTACCCAATGTTATTCACTCCATTCAGTTTGCTAGACTGAATGTTATTCACCCAATGTTATTCACTCATACCATTCAGTTTGCTAGACTGCGAAGGATCAGGTGTGAGTGTCAACGGAGAACGCATCCCCATCCAGCAACGCTCGATGGGGATGTCCTGGATTGAGGACTCAGTCTACAGAGTGTCATAGAGATTATAAAAGGTTTGGACGTTATTATTCATAGACAAGGGCAACGTTCAAAAGACTGTCAAGCAAGCCCCGCCACGGTGGTCTAGTGGTTATGGCGCTCGACTGCTGACCCGAAGGTCGCGGGATTGAATCCCGGCCGCGGCGGCTGCATTTTCGATGGAGGCGAAATTGTTTGAGGCCCGTGTTCTTAGATTTAGGTGCACGTTAAAGAACCTCAGGTGGTCGAAATTTCCGGAGCCCTCCACTACGGCGTCTCTCATAATCAAATCGTGGTTTTGGGACGTTAAACCCCAGATATTATTAGGACTGTCAAGCAAACGAGAATTCGCTACTGCAGTTTACTCCTCGAATCCGGGGAAAAGTACATTTACCTAGACCAATTAGTCACGCGGAATGCGGATCACTAGAAGGAAATCTACAGTAGAGTAAACATCGGTTGGAGCGCAGTCAACAGGAGGAGGGGAGGTATATACAGAAATACGGAGAGGATAGCCAGTTGGACCATGTTCAACAAGTATTACGAAGTGATACCTGCAGCCCACAGCCACTTTTGCAAAATGCACAGTCATCGTCGGTCCACATTTCTAGACGGCAAGCAATGCGCAGTTGCTTTGGAGTCACTCAACGTACTCCACTTTTTGGGTGGTCTCTCACGAACTACGACTAATGCGCTACGAAGACCAGCAAGCTCCGAACCTGTCTATGTCGACTGGTAGGGCCCTTTAAACCTTAAAAATAAATTTCCGTAAGAAAAATCGCTGATCTCGAAGACCCGTCCCGATGGTTGAAGCACTGTAGCTCGAATATTTTGCAACGGTACCTCCAGACAGTGGTGACGTGGTGCGATGGCTGGAGAATGAAATTAAATTCCGCTAAGCGCAATGTCGTTCGCTTCGCGAACTCTGAAGTGTGTACAGCGCGCAACAAATTTATTTCTAGGCATCGAAAGTTAATATAATATAATTGTTGGGGTTTAACGTCCCAAAACTATGATATGATTATGAGGGACACCGTAGAGGAGGGCTCCCGAAATTTCAACGACCTGGGGTTCTTTAACGTGCGGGCATCAAAAGTTGATTGAGGTAAGCAGTCAGAAGTACTTAGGTGTTGTTTCTAAGAACATTCTTTCTTCAAATGACCATACAGAAAGCTTAGTCACTAAGGCTAGCCGTGTGTAAAATTTTCTGAAACGCAATTTCTGAAGAGGCCCTCGTAAGTTAAAAGAAAACACTTTACTTAGCAATCTTATAATATGCTTGTTGTTCCTGGGACCCAGAAATGAACATGTCCATTGTCTATTGAACAGCTCGTGCTGCCCGGTCTGTTACCTCTGCCTGTATGATTTTACTCAAAGCTCGCCACAAATGCATGTAAATTAGTGTGACCGCTCCTCGGGAACCTTCT
The DNA here is from genome assembly GCF_013339695.2 of Rhipicephalus sanguineus. NCBI lineage: Eukaryota > Metazoa > Arthropoda > Arachnida > Ixodida > Ixodidae > Rhipicephalus > Rhipicephalus sanguineus. The sequence continues at coordinate 211,369,908 of NC_051176.1, read as the reverse complement.
AGAATATTTACGGCTTAAACTTTCGTTCAACATTTACACAGGAAAGAATGGTTTGTGCAGGCGCTTGTGGTACATATCCTATCACCTAAGAAAGGCAATCTCTTATCAGCGCAAGGGTACAAATTCAAGGGCATCATTCTATGTAAGCACTCATTTTTCCCCACGAATGGGCATCAATAGAACACATTGCCGCATGATGGTGATATTTATTGGCATCCCTTTTGACACTGGGTGGTGACCAGTAATCACCTGTTCTGCGTGTTACAATCATGCATTACCCCTCGCTCACCATATCTCTATTTTCCAACGAGCTTCTGTTTTTATTAAGTGCGCTTATACACGCCTGTAACGACTCCTATCAACCTCACCCCTGCTTTTTGTACACTTATGTTCTAAATGTATGTTGCTTATACCATAGTGACTGTACACTTAATACTTCCATCCACTCATCCCAACGCATCTAAAAGGGGACGCCTTCCATGGATCTTGTTGGGTTTACATCGTGGCATTCCACTGCAATATGTTGAGTGCTTTCTGAACTTTTGTTTCACCAGACACATGTTGTGGATATTTACTCCGGTGTGTCTTCAGACAGTCAGCTCGCGGGCTTCAAGTAGCAAAGAGCTGCCCCTTGTGTTATCACACATATTTTCTCTTCTGATTTCTTTTTTTGCCGCCTTAGCAAATCTTCAGGGTCTTTTCCGTTTCCTGTATTCAATTTTCTGTCTCTGTTTCTTTTTCATGACACCTCGTGGCCTGTTTAAACATTCAATTACCGTGTAGTTGGTTACCAAGTTCCTTAATGTTTTCCTTCATTCAATGTCCATGCTTTTTAAGGCACAGGTATTTGTGCTATCTAGCCAACCATTTCTTTGCATCCGTATTCCGATGTCTTTCTTCAAATTAAGTTGTCACAGCAATGCCATCTGTGTTTGAGAACTTATTGTCGTGGCATGTGCTTTTTAGTGCAAAATTTGTTTCCTTTCCTCTTCATAGCATTTAATGTTGACCTTAAGTGTAATGTTTTAGCACCGTGTTGTATTATGTAATGGACATATTTCGTTCATACTACCGACCAGCTATATTGTACGCAAGCATAATACTCATCAGTCCTCACCCCTGTCTAATGACCACAATAGGGCACTGTAGACATATAAATAAATAAATAAATACATAAACAAATAAATAAATAAAGCTGCGGCTGTTTAGTTGCTTCTAACTCTGTGGCGTATAATACTTGGGCGTGATATATATATATATATAGCGAGAGTCTGCTGTGTGTGTTCTCTTCTGCGACGTGCGGACCCAAGCGAACTCGGCACCTGACGCCGCCTCCTCTCATTCATCCAGTCGCCCTGACCTCTATCACGCCCGTGACATTCAACCCCGCGCCCGATGATGACCTCCATTCCTGTTTGCACACCTTCGCCTCCTGTGTCAGCCACAGAGCTCGAGGAAGATATTCCGCGCCGGCGAGGAACGCTATATACATTCTGGGAGTGGCGTCACCCCGTGCCTCATAGACGGCACTCAATGCCAAACTAAGCGACCACGTAGCTTCTCGTCGGAATCACTCTTACCTCCATTGAGGCAACCTCGGTTCCGTTTCATAAAGCGGGCCATATAGCCTCAGAGAGCGACTCCACGAGGAAATTCTGTTGTCTCGTAGTTGCATTTACGAAAGTCAACTCTGTCGTCATCGCAATGACTTACAATGCTTTAAGATTGATTCGAGAACATCTGAGCATATTGGGCTGGCGGTCGTCAATTTGATACTTGATAGACAGTTACTCTCCGTCGAATGAGTGCTTTGGGGGACGGAAAGCGCAGGACCGTTTGTATAAATATCCACTGATGTGTGTGATTGCATTTGACCGTGCTTGTGACACCTTTCTCGGAGCACCTTGCAACCTTTATAACCTCCCCTCTCCCACTTCCCTCGTGAAGAGTGGCCAACCGGACGCGTTTCATGTTCGCCTATCGCGATGTCCACGTTTCCTATTATTTACCGGTGCATGCTGCTTATATATAGCGTGCGCGCACAATGCTCAGACCAAAAAAGTATTTTTCCGAGTCCATATATGCTTACTGACTGAAAGGTGGCTAATGCGAAAACGTGTTCACTTCTTCCCGTTTCTTTCTTTTCTTGTTTTATTTTTTACATTACAATGTGACAGGAGGCAAGAGAAAAGGCCATTCCCTGACGGCTTGAAGAGTCCCTCAACACGAACAGAATCCGGAGAGCATAGCAACATAACCACTGCAGTAAACAAAATCTAAACAATAAAATGTTTCATACAATGCAAAATGCAAGACCTATAAGGAATTACAGTGATGAATGACGCAATTAGTTTTCTTCAATGACATGTACACGTTCTTATAGGAACATATGCACAGCTATAGTTTAAACACGGACCACTATAATTGAGGTCAACTCGCTTAGCTTTATTTCCAATGGATCACCGACTCTTTCGCAAAAAAGTATTCCATTCCCGCCGAAGAGCATTGAGATGCGAAACCTTCCTTTTTTCGTTTTTCTCGTGAAGTACACGTGATGATGAAGGCAAAGGTTTGCCATCGCAGCAAAAATGTAACATGACCGCGCCGACAACTACAATATTCGCGTCACATTATACATTGCTTCTATTGCTTCCTCGTGCAGGTTTACTGTGACGCTCATATATAAAGTTTTCGGTATTTCGACGATTATCTTGTGATAGTGGAAAAAGGCACTTCAGGAAGATAGGCTGAATGATGTTATGAAAAAATTTGAGGGGGCTGGAGAAGGCTCGGATTTTACTTGCGAAACACCAAGTGCGGGTGTTATGCAATTTCTGGATTTGAACCTGACGGTGAAGGAGGATCGTCTGTGTTGGATGTATGCTCCATGACGACACTCTTGAGCTACACCTTAGCGCGTTCGAATATCATCAAAAGTGGTATATAGCAGTCTCGTGTTTAAAGGCGGCGTTGTGTAAGTCGTGCCAGAGGCTGCTCAAGAGAGCTTCGGTAGGCAAGTGGGTAGGCTGAAAGTCGCTGGCTACCCGGCGCAATTACTTACCCGTTCTTGCGAAAAGATTAGATGGTCGAAAGAATGCGGTAAACAACGCGAACGGGTGAGGCAAGGCAAGACAGCAGTCACGCCGCATGTGCACCATATATGTCGCATGGCCTCAAGAGTGTAGCAAAAAGGTGGCGTTTGCGGCTCCAAAGAAAATGGGTGGCATCTGCGCTGCTCCAGCGACGATTGGAGTACAGGAAGCGTGCTTCCAACAGGTGGGGCTTCAAGCATAGGGCCATATTTATTCCCTGTAAAACGGGCATCGTATATCAGTCACCGCGGTCATGCAGATAGAGGGCAGTCCGGACGCTGCATCAATCTGCATGCGCCTTAAACAGCATGTACGAGCCAACAGGAGTGGCAAATTGTCGCACATCGGAGCGCATTGCGGTGCATGTGGTTGTGAATCCCGCTTCGAGGATTGCACTATCATTCACCGTCATAGGAATCAACTCATTAAGGAAATCATCGAAGCGTGTCACATTTGTAAAGAAAAATAATTGTGCATTAGCCACCCATCAGTGTCACTGTCACAGAGCGAGCTATGCTCAGGCATCTCATGGCGGTTAGGCTTTTCTCGCGCACATATAGTGTTGACGTCCATACGGTAGATTTTGTGCACATGTTTGGTTTTCATCCTTGTTTATGTTTAACGGCATCGGTGTACATGTGACATATTCGTGTGTAAAAAGTATGCGTTCTTTTCAATAAACTTCATAGTTGCGAGTCATCGCCCGTCCCGTTGTTCTTTCCTTCTTCATCCTCGTGTTGCTGCGTTGTTTTCAAGATGAATCCTAACCAACTCGCTCAAATTTCTGTTTTACTGATGTTTACGATCGTTGTTCTTCGCATCCAGCACGAGTGGGTACACAAACACTTCCGGAATCCTATCGAGAGTATCGCATCTTTACCAGTAGCGTAGCCAGAAATTTTTTTCGGAGGGGAGGGTTAACCTTACTACATGTATCTTCGTGCGTGCGTTTGTATGTGTGCTTGTATACATCCGTACACATCCAAAATCGAAACATTTCGGAGGAGGGGGATTCGAACTGTTAAAATCACCGTAGTCACTGTGAAATGTGGTAATAGGGATAGATTAACGTACATTAATAAATAACAGAGTAACTGCTCAGCGAGCTTGAAAAACGTGCTGCATGTCACACGAAGCTCAAATGTGCCACGGCGCCGAAAAGGTTGCTGGTTCCGACATTTTCGCGCCTGCGTGTGACGTGGTAACGTAGTAACCATTTCGCTGCCACGATCACGTCGGCTGACAGGTAGTGTTAGCGGCAAAAGCAATAAAAAACGTGCCGCCGGGCGCACTGCAAAACCAATAAATAGCATGCGCTCATTCATTCGGCATCGCTTTGTGGAGTACCAGCCTTTGTCGTATAGATTCCCAAAGAATGTGTAGATCGTAGGATCTCTTTTTGGATATCTGTACGTGAGAAGGCTCTACACACCTTCTTATCAAATGAAGAAGAGCGTCGCCATTGCTTCGAGAACTTTGGAATATATGTCGATACATATAGGAACCTAGCTTTTTTATTATTATTGTCGCGCGCTTTGCCATACACGATATTATTTAAATAAATGCGTGCAGTACAAATGCCCATTTTCTCAACACTCACTTATCTGCATCATACACACAATGATCCCGTTACACTCGTAATTCATGGATAAAGGTGAAGGGGTGATCCCCTCAGCGAGTGTGGCGACCGATAGTCAGGAGCGTGTTTCACTCGCTTAGTGGCCTGTACTTATGATGAAAGCGCCAATTGTGCCTTGTCGTTCAAAGCAACAAGCCCGCAAATGTTTGTCTATGCAGCGCCCTCTAGTTGAAGGCTTTCTCCGCTAATCCTCCCCTACGCGCGCACAGCGCCCCGCTGTGGCTGTGGCATCTTAGGCCATCGTCCCAGCTCAGCCAAGTCTCTTTAACTGCACGCAGTTCTGGAATTATCGCGGCAGCATCACCCACCCATACCACACTTTGAGTAACGCGCTTACGCGTCATTCCATCTTCCTTTGGTTTATCGCTCGACGGCCCTTTCGCCTGAGCCTGCACCAAACGGGTGTCTGTGTGGGGACCGCTGTGCAGACGCTTCGGAAGCTGCCGCCGTGGCGTGCACTCCGGAACCGCAGGAACAGAGCGGGCCGGAGTTCTCGCTTGGCTTTGAAGCGACCCCGGGAGCGGAGCGCCCGCGGTGCGTGCGCGGCCCTTGAACTTCCGCGGCCAGCCGGCGGGCACCAATGCCGAAGCGGGCAGATAGCCGTGCTCTGAGCATCGTCTGGCTCGCACGCGCGCGGCGGCGAACGAGGCTAAAGCGGCGCCCAAAGACAAGCCAGAGAATTAGCCGCTGAGCGGGTCCATCTCCAATTACTAGCGAATCTGGGTCAGACAAAAGTGAGCGCGTCGCGTCCTTGAACGAGCCCCGAAAGGGGGGCCGCTACTGCGCCTCATAGAGGAAAGCGGCACTCCCCAGGCGTGCACTAAAAAAAGCACCGAACACGTAAAAAGACCATATCGCGGCACGTATACAGATCGAGCGCTCAAATCTCGCATGCTGGCCTCCGGTCATCTCCCCATCGAAGATGCTGCGAACGTTCCTCGTGCGCGTGCCGTCGAGCGGGAGCAGCGGGGGGCCGTCGCCGCCCAGCACGACTGCCAGCGGGAAGCCAGCGTCGAAGACCACATCGTGGCTCGTGAGATCAGAGGCAACTGCGGGAGGCTTCCGGGCTACCGGCGGACGGCAGCTCTCGTCAATTGGCGCACCAGTGTGTGTGTCTCTATAGGTTGGACTCACTCGAAGCCACTGCTACAAATAACACGCACCATCTTCTGCAGGGCCATTCTTCGAAGATGAGTCTACTAGAATACCGGGGGGCAGGGGAGAGAATCTGCAGCGGCGTTCAAGATGTGTAGTTGATTCGGATTTCACTAGAGAAAGATTAGATGACCGTTCAAGGAATTAAGAAGGTCGCGAGAGAAGACATGCGCCTTCACCAACGTCTATGCCGGAAAATTTGGTAGGAAGAGAAAAGGCGCACTTTCAGCAGGGTCACGGCGCGCAGATAGGAGGCAGAAGACGCCATCACTTGTAGACGAAATCACTTTACTCTCCGCTATTCGACGTGTCCTAATTAATCTGTCCACGCTGAGCACCTACCACACTCCATCCACATCTCTTTTTTTGGGGGTATTGTTGGTGGAAAAGCCTTACATGTGGTTAAATTGTATTATATCTTGTGATTATATCTCGAATGTGGTCATACCCGCGGCAATTTATAGCATACGAGCCAATGCAAGTTTTCACGCAACAGCTGTGATGGAAAAACGTTGTTGATTTTCAAGGACGAGAAAAGGGAATAAGGAAATGGATAGATTGGGAGAGAGCGGGTGCGGGAGGTCCCTGGCTGCGCGCTCCGCCGGGTCCAAAAGGCCGCTTTGCGCCCCCGGCTCTGGCTGAGCGAGGAGAATCTCCCAAGGCTTCCTAGTGTAGATAAGCAGCATAGGTGAGTTCGCTTGTAAGTTATTATAAAAGAATGTAAGGCGCTCAAATACCGACACAGGAGAAAACACCGTACAACACAAACGCCGACTATCAACTGAAAGTGTGCACACTGCGGCAGAAAAGAAAGTAGACACAATAATTTGACTGCGCATGCACAGGTAAGGAAAGCAGCACCTGTCGATCAGGCACACGTGCGACTATATGTGAGAAATAACCTTTCAGGTATTTCATTTTTCCATAATGTAAGTTACCGTTACCATTAGACCACCATAGACGCGTTTCTTTATTCTTGTGAACACTGCGCATTCGTCAGGTTTCGGCGTGCATTTACACTCTCGACAATGTAGAGAAAAATTATATGACGAGCCTCCAGTTAACGACCTTTTATGCACCATTAGGCTGTGATACTAACACACTTCGTTGTGTCTGCCCTACGTACGCGCCCGCAGCTAAAAGGAACCTTGCATACCACACCAGTACGGCAGTCTGTAAATTTGTTGTGTGTTTTATTGAACAAATGTCTGTCCGCCTTTTGTCTATTACCTGCTCATTCTTGGTCTGCACGGCGACGCTGCTTGTTACTATTCCTATGTGAAACCCTGTTCAGACTTGAAGAAATTGACTTAAATGTTGAAGCGTTCAACGACAGTGGCTACTGCAACGCGGTGGTAACCTACTTACAACAGATGCGTAACCTGATCATTAAAGCTGGCGCTCATTTTGTGCACTAATGATTTGGTAAGAGATGACATCAGTCATGGCCTGGTAATTCCGTTTTCTTTTTAAATTTTAGAATACCTCGATGAGAAGTTTAGCAGTGGTTCTGAAGATCTGGAGGAACACAGAGCCCCAGAATTTAATTAAGCCAACTGACACGCCCCTGTTCGATAGTGTCAGTTGGCTTAGAACAGGTAGTGTCAGTTGTCAATTCGATAGTGTCAGTTGTCAGTTGGCTATAGCTGTTCGATAGTGTGGGGGATAGTGTGGGGGATAGCTGGGGGGGGGGGGGTTCAACCATACTTTATGCATGTTCGTGCGCGCGTTTGTATGTGTGTGTGCACATATACACAAGCAAATCTGAAAATTTTCGAGGGGGGTTTAAACCCCCCAACCCCCTCCCCCCCGGCTTCGCCCCTGCTGTCGAAGTGTACACTATGACACACTGAAAAATGACAACTCTTTTTCTGACAAAGAAAGGGATGGAGTAGCTACACTCCCCATGCACAAATTCGACGCTTCCGCGGCTCCTATAATTAATCTTGTTATTTGCCCCGGTGTGCTGATAAAACCGCAGTCTTAAAAGTTACAGAGGCACCTAAGTCTCCTTACGTGCACTGAGTGCAAAAGCGGCGTGGAGCACAGAAAGACACGGAGCAGGTTAGGGCGGCCGGCGAGGCTGCGGCGTGTCTATAGGTGTGTCGTGTTTGTTTGACGTCCATACTATTTCAACGCCCATGTCACGTAACATTGTCACATGATGCAGTTAGTCATGCGACCTTGCAACTTCAGGCCCTTGCTTGGTCACGTGACAATGTCACAAGGCACCATCACTTGGCCATGCGCTCGAATCGGGAAAAATCAATTTCGAGGTTGAGCCACCCATTGGGGGTGGGCCAAGTCAATTTGGGGAGAAAGTCAGGTCAGCCTTAAACGTGGGTCAACTCAATTTTTTGATTGGGCGAAATCAATTATGGGCATGAGCCACCTAAATTTGGGGGAGGGGTGCACAAGCCTGCTGTCTATGAGCTGCTGGTTCAGTGCAGTGGTTCAGACACTCGGCTTTTGAGCGTGGTGTCCGAAGTTCGGTACTCGTCACTGCCAAAGTGTTTTCTTTCGAATTTATTCAGTTTTTCATACTGTAATTTTCTTTGTAGCGATTACGGAGGCGAATTTAGAAGGCAAAAGAAAGCATGCGCGGACAAGAAACGCGCGGATAAGATAAGCTTGTGAGAGCGAGGGCGGCGCAGCAGCGATGCTCTCTCCGCTCACGCCAGGGGCGTAGGCAAGGGGGGGGGGGGGGGTTCAACCCCCCCCCCCCCGAAATCTTCAATTTTGCATTTGTATATATACACGCACACATACAAACACACGCACGAACATACATAAAGTGTGGTTGAACCCCCTCCCCCCCCCCCCCCCCCGCCCGAAAAAAAATTCTGGCTACGCCCCTGGCTCACGCAACATCTGGGGCGGCAGCAAGTGTTCATTTTTCCACGCTGTGCTCTGTACAGGCGTGCACGTGACGTGGCGTCGAAGCCAATGGTAATTTAGGGAGCGTTTTTCAGGGGCAGACGCCGGCTTCCTCGCTCAATGAGGTATTTGAAATCCTCACTTAAAACAAACATGGCTGATCCCTCTGTCATAGGAATCCATATAACACGAAAGTTAAACGTGTCTTCACAGACGTATAGTTGAGCATTTGTTGTGCATTGTTTTGGCACAAGGGCGAGGACTGAATGCTATAGCAACCAATTGTAATGTCACGCGAAGAGCGGCAAGCAGCTCGAAACTCCCAACGCGCTGCTCGAGCAGAAAGGACGCACGGAAAGAACATACATAGGATGAGCGCGAACTAACAACTGCCACAGCTCGACATAATATAATAATATCTGGGGTTTAACGTCCCAAAACCACGATATGATTATGAGAGACGCCGCAGTGGATGGCACCGGAAATTTCGACCACCTGGGGTTCTTTAACGTGCACCTAAATCTAAGTACACGGGCCTCAGACATTTTAGCCTCCATCGAAAATGCAGCCGCCGCGGCCGGGATTCGATCCCGCGACCTTCGGGTCAGCAGTCGAGTGCCATAACCACTAGACCACCGTGGCGGGGCTGTCACAGCTCGACACTTAAAGCGCGCTGCTCAAACACAAAAGAGGACACACGAAACGAACGCACAAGTATACACATTGAGCGCGAACTAACTGTCGCAGTTGTAACTTATTTTTGTGTGAGCAGCGCGTTCCTTTCGCAAAAGCGGCCGCTGCAGTGAGCGAAGCGACATTCGTGCTCTGTAACTTCAACGCAAACTTCCGGTGAGAGCACAAGACGCACAATACGCTCAAAAACGCCACCCTCGGGTCGCTCTGCGCTCGTACGACGGTACACTCACTTCTGTGTTGTGAGACATTAGTAACACCAACGGCCAGTGCAACAATGACGTCACAGGCAAGTGTTTCTTAAGTTATTGTACGCATCAGATTCTACGTCACCAAACGCGATACTATCGCCTTTTGCGATCGTTTGAGAATACGGGCCCGGCATGGGAATGATGGGTAGTACACGGATTTGTCTAAACTTCGTTCTTTCGGCTCCGTTTGGCTTCGCGTCGCCTGCAACCGCTTTGTCACAAAACGAAGTTCAGCAAAACTCAGCTGTTCCACTTCACCACTTTACCTTTTTTAGGCTCACCAATTCAAATCTGGTCACGAAGTTCACAACGGTCCATTCTTTTATCCGAAACGAACGCCAAAACACAGCAATAAACAAAGCCAAAAGTGCGTTCGAAGCCGTAAGCACGAAGATTTGGCAAATCCGTGTACTACCCATCATTCCCATGGTGGCTGAACGATCGCAGCGCCAGAGTCCCCTCTAGTTAATTTTAGGAAACTCTGTGGTGGCGAGCGCGAGCCAAGAAACCGCCATTAACTTAACGGCCTGCAGCGGCCGCCGCTGATTTCGTTCGCTCAAACCACGGCTGAGAGCAGCATGTTCGCTGCGCGCGAATGCGCTAGTCACGTGGTTCTTATATATATATATATATATATATATATATATATATATATATATATATATATATATATATATATATATATAAATTACACCATCTCCCGCTAAAGGGGACCATGAGACGATGCGAAGCCAGAGCACTTGCACGATCGCGTTCCGTTGGCGTTCGTTGGGCATGCTACCGACCTCGCGTCGTGGAACGCGAAGAGGGACGCTACGCGCGTCGTATCTTCCATCTAGCCTGGCCGTTAATTCTCACAGAGCAGGCGGGCGAGAGGGGGGCAGCGTAGGAGAGGAGAGAGAAGGGGAGGGGACGCGCATGCGCTCGAGCACATCGCGGCGTTGCGCAGGAGAGAATTTCGGCATGTCTAGCCAAAGCCACCTAGCTTTGGTCTAGCCCGCGTTTCAGAGGAAGAGTGGAAAGGGGGAGGGGAGAGGGGATGGGAGAGGGAAAGTGGAGAGGGAAAGTGGAGAGGGGAATGGGAGAGGGTGAGTGGAGAGGAGGTTTGTGGAGAGGGTATGCGCATGCGCAGTAAGGGTGGTCACGCCGCACACCACCACCACCACCACCACCACCACCGGATTGAGCTCCGCCTTAAGATACTTCGCATCTAATATATATACGGGAGCAATTGGTAGAGCCAGTTGCTCCCATATAGTACTCTGATATAGAGAGAAGCAGCGTCGGTTCTTACATCTTGCAGCTCTGCCGTTGTTAGCACATCAAATGTGTACGCAGTCATGCCTCGGATTAAGGAACCAGTATGAAGTTTTAAGGAGTAAAAAAATGTGAGGTTGCGTGTGCAAGCGAGAAGGAATCTTGGCATAGGAAAGAGCAAGACTTATGAAGTGCAAAAAAAAAAAAAATTGTAGATATAGCTCTGAATCATTGGATTTGGGTTGAACAAAGACCACGTTATTGCTATAACGGTGGATAGCCAACAGTCGCCATAATGTAGCCAACATCAGGCAGTGCTAAATATTGCTGGCAATATGCAATTGGTTGAATTCAGCCAGAAATATGCCATACCCCGTTACGGAGCGGGAATGGAAGAGGCAGGCCCATGAAGACGTTGTTTACGACGTAACCACGAGGATGTCATGAGAAATTTCTATAGTAATAATTAAGCCGCAGCGAATTAATATTATAATGAACTGCGCAGTACCCACAGCTGTCGCGCAACCTTAATTTGAAGTAGGGACAGACAGGTTGGAGATTTCCAATGTATAGCTAGCGATGAGGTTAGAAGGACTTATGAGACATGTCCCGATAAAAGTGGCAGGATAATATGGAATCACATGCAGTTTAATCAGAAATGGTATGAGAGAGATAGATCCACCTATTACACTTGAAAAGCTTGCGACCCTTCATGCGCTATACCTAATGACTTAGAGTTAGAAGAGTGCCAAAATTGGGCTCGTGCATTTTGTACTCATGCAGAATTATGAGCCCATGAGCTTGTTCTCTGTATTGTGCAAACGTTCCCCAAGGTATTTTTCAATGGCATCAGAGCGACACTTGACTTCAGTCAGGCTGGTTTCAAGAAGGGGTATTTTCGACAATGAGTCACATCGTTGTCGTCGATCAGCTGGTTAAAAAATCTTGGCAGTACAACCTACCTTTCGTTATGGCTTTCGTGGGTCTCCCCTCATCCCCCCGCCCTCCCCGCCTTTAATCAATTCTCCACAAGAAACGCAGAAAAATATCAATCAATGAAGGGTTCAGGTAAGGAGACACAGTCTACCCGATACTATTCGCTGCGTGCGTAGCAGTGTTCAAGCTGCTGAACTTAGAACAATTAGGAGTGAGAATCAACGGTGAGTATCTCAGCGATATACAATCTTCAGATGTCATTGTCCGCTTCAACAACTCTGGTGGTGACTTGCAACAAATCATTTAAAACTTTAGTCAAGAAAGTACAAAAGTTGGGTTGAAGAATAGTAATCAGAAAGAAAAGGTTAACGCCCAATAACCCGGGAGAACGATAATTCATGACTGGCAGTCAGTCTGAAGCAGTGCTGGGCAGTATCGAAGATACATGTATCTTAGATACTATCTTAGATACTCTTTGGGTATCTTGTATCGCGATACGTCTCGCACGACGTGTATCAATATCTGTATTTCCGATACATTGAATAATGTATCGTGTATCTTAAAATACAAGATACTGCGATCACACAACCACCGTGCCACACAATAAACGTTGGCTGAACTCCGCTTATTAAGGTGATACTGCTGCCACTAAATCACTAGAATAAAACTAAAGGCAGTGGCATTCTTTTATTTTTCTGCCAGAGCTTTCCGGCGAGGATAGGTGATAGAGTCACTAGAAATTTTTCTAGTGACTCTATTAGGCGATCAGCTCTGAGCGTCCCTATTGGTGGATCATAGTCACGTGGTGGCGCTCGCGTCGTCTCGACGTCAATGACCAGCCGTAACCTTTTTGTTTTCTCGTTTTTTTTTTTCGTTTTAGTTGTGTAAATTATAATTTATTAGGAGCCCATGCGTCATTATAATGCAAACTCAATTTCGCTATTTTACTTAGTAAGCAGAATTTTTGTTACTATATACTCCAGGCGCGCCCGGATTATTCCATGATTTTTCTCAACATCGCCTTTACACAATATTAAATTCAAGTGTAATATAAATATCTAAACAGTAGCAGAAATGACGCAGACAGTATGTCCAAGTATGTTCCAACTAGCCCAATTTGCTACATTACTTATTAGGAGCCACCCTGAATATGTTAGAAAAGGTACTCGAGAAACATAGTTATAGCAAATGCTACGTTTTTATTATCGGCGCCCCAACAAGCCGTTTTATGCTATTTTCCATGGGCACCTAATTCAATTGTCATAGCTATTAGGTGTTACCCACCACGGTGGTATAGTGGTTACAGTGCTTGACTGCATTTCGGTGGTGGGAAAATGCCAGAGGCCCGTGTGCTTATATTTAGGTTTTAGAACCCTAGGTGGTCGAAATTTCCGGCGCCCTCCATTACAGCGTCTCTCGTAATCATGTCGTGTTTTTGGGTCGTAAAACGCAACAATTATTATTAGTTCTTGGGGGTGCCGCCTGTCTCGTGTTTCTATACCTATTCGATGTGTTTGATATAGAACCGCTTTTCTGTTTGACTTAGATATATTTGTTTTCCTTGTTTAGGCTTCCCTACATTATTTTAATGTTGCTAATCACCAGGTAATTGGAGCTATAAGTGGCACTAGCATGAATAGCGGCAGTGTCCTGCGGCGCTTTGTGCAACTGTACAATACGTCTGAAAATTTTCTTTGCTGCACCTCTCCGGTGATACGTTATTGCGAAAAATGATACGTTTACGGGCAAGGTAGAGCTCCACAGCGGTATTTGCACCATCGTGCGGAGACTTCTTACTGAAGTTCTTGTGATTAGATGACAACCTTCTAGCTGATCGGTAAGCAGAGCAGCGACTCCCATCACTTACTAAAGCGACAAGCAAAAATCGCTGTCAGCGAAGTGTATAGAGAAAGAACTGCCATGTTAAGCTGCTAAAGCAACGCCAATAAGTTGTTTCGGAATGAAAGTAATTATCTTGAGCCAGAAGTACAAAACTTTTGAGATACTAACAAACATTTCATTCGAATGAAACGAAATTGGTCGCAGTTAATAAATTTTCAAGCGAACATTCTAGTGCATAGGCATTTAGTGCTACATTGTATAGATATATAACAACAAATTTCCGGATGTATCGAAGTATCCTAAGATACAACTGGAATTTATCCTATCGGATACAATCCGTGTTGCAGTATCTTGTATCTGTATCTCAAATACTTCTTGCCTGAGTATCTTATTGTATCGCGATACAATTTCGAAGTATCTTTACGCAGCCCCGGATGTATATGAGTACGTTTATTTAAGTCAAATATTGACAGAGGTCATTGATCATGAGAAGGAAACTTACAGAAGAATTACGGGTTGTAGCACACACGGTAAGCTATTATCAAATCATAAGCGGCAGAGTGTCGCTATCTATTGCATTCTCACCGTATACATATAAAGCAAAGGGCAGTAACTTGTATGTTAAAGGGGTGGTGCCATCAAATTTCGAGGCTATAACAAGCCTGTTGTGGGTTTTCTCTGTATGCAAGGACACTCCACACGAAGGGTCGGACACAGCAAACGTTTAGAATATATTTTAATTCACTTCCAAAGCGTACCTAAATGCCCATTCTCCCGACCGAGACCCATCGCTAGCGCGCCAGCACTGACGTGGCTCTGTAGGATGGGCAACGAAAGTTGTAGTGACGTCACACCAGATCTGCTGTAAAGACGTGAGTGACCGCCGGACCTTCGCCACCTCCGCAACTTACGTACCGGCTGTAGTGAACTAGAATATGAGTAACTTGTCATAACTGAAGAGATGACTGAAGCATTTCATATAAGAACTAGAATATATTCTAGTTCACTATAGTACCGGCAAAGCATCGGTTGCTACATCACTCGCCGAGTTTCGATCGCTTCCTGGCTAAGTGCGTCACAGCCTTGTGTGGTCACATGACCAAGCCCCTACACTTCTACGTCACTGCCAAACTTCGGCGCCCAGAAACCGAAACCGAAAGTTGTCCACATCAAAAGGCGATATTAAATTATTTAGCTAGAATACATGAATTTTGGTGCGTGCATCATGCTTCCTGGAGCTATAGGAAACGCTTACAGCAAAGAACGCGCAAGCCACAAATTTGGTGGCACCACCCCTTTAACAAAAAGAAACCTGAGAAGTTAGGGACCCCGCAACGAGCAATGAGGCTTAAGAGACAGGAAGATAGCAATGTGAAAGAGAAAAGATAAAATAAACAGGAATAGTCAATATCCTAGTTGAAACTATACAGAGGGGAAAAGATGGAGCTACGTAGGCCTGTAATGTGTGGGGGTAATACCCGGTGGTCTATTATAAAGCGTTATAGAATATGTACCAAGGTAATGGAAACGCACTCGAGGACGGCAGTGAATTGGGTGGTGTAAAGAAATTTCAAAATACAGGCATATACGTATGCTTGTGTATGCCGCATACGGTGGAACCAGCAGGCGCAAGGCAAGGGTATACTTTGGAGATTCATGGGAGAGGCCTTCGTCATGCAGTATGCATAAATAAAGAAGAGACGATTACTTCTAAGGGCTCGTTTCACAGCTAGACACAATATTAATGAGAACTAACAGACAATAATGGCAAAGCATTATAGTCTGTTAGTTCTCATTATTGTAGTGTGCATAAATAGGATGATGATAATGGAGATGATGATAAAAAACCGACTGATCCAGTAACTGTGCCGTCGTGCGGGAGGGGTATGGAGTGCATTCAGTGTCCAAAGTGAGATTTTTTTGTTCTTTCCGTCTCACAGTAGCCACCACTCCTGTTGAAGTGCACCCATACCCATCTCCTCATGTTCTTTCGCCAGTAGAGCGGTAACGTATATTCACGCATACGAAATGCCTTGGTGGCGTTGTCACGGCGTCTTTCTGCAAGAGGAGCCGCTAACCTGCCAGAAAAAAAAGAATGCAATTTAGTAAAGTGAGAAATGCACTATTAATGGAATACACTCAAACTTTTCTTGAACTAAAATGAAGACATTAAGCTCCTTCTTGTTCAGCTATGAATCAGTTTCGGTAAACCTTCATTACTTGGGATTTTATAGTTTAGGCAGATCAGACAAAAAGACGACAGACCTTATATATAGAAGCAGTGAGAAGTAATGGTCTCGAGCCGCTCTTTTTTTTAAAGGGACACTAAAGAGAAAAAAGATTTTTCGCGTATTAGTAAATTACAATTTCACAATACCGAAAACACCACTCTTACCGCTAGAAGATGCTTGGAAAGCGGGGAAACGCGCGAAAATGGAATGTGGGTTGCCGACGCCACCTTTAAATTCCCGCACCAAATGCCATGACGTCATATATTTTGACGGCGTCTACAGGGGCCTGCGTAGTTCCAAATCGGTTCCAATTGGTATTGCACGACGTGACTGTACGACGGACATAAATGACAGGTGGTAACATGACAATCATGACATGCATGTCGTGTAGGGCATGATTTACCTGCCACGCTCATGGGCTGCTCGCAGCCGCTTCGCTAGCTTGACACACACCAACATTGGTATTGCGCGACGCGACTGTATGATGAACACAAATGACAGGTGTTAACATGACAATCATGGCATGCATTTCATGTACAGTATGATTCACATGCCACAGTCATGGTATGCTCACGGCCGTTTCCCTAGCTTGATATACACCAAAACTGGTACTGCGTGACGTGACTGTATGACGAACATAAATGACAGGTCCTAACCCGCAAATCATAACATGCAGTTCATGTACGACACGATTTTCATGACACTGTCTTGGTGCACTTCCGGCCGTTTCGTTAACTGGATATACACCAAAATTGGTATGGCATGACATGAGTGCGCGACGAACATAAACAAGTCATGCACTGCATATACCAGAATATACGTTTCATTATATTAAATGTTGTACATACATGAATGCATGCCAAACATGCAATATACAGCGAACTAGACGTCATGACATGAATGACTTCATTGCCTCAACGGCAAACAAGGTGATGTATGCTCCTCTTTGCTGGATGCTTCGTATTACATCGATTCCCACAGCGCGTGGGATCTGCCGGATTTTTTTTTTCTTTTTGCTCGTGCACAACCGACCGAGATATAAGCCCTGCATTTATTTTTTGGTTATACGCTATTCGGATATCGCGCCAGGCGATAATTGTGAGGAAAACATACTAAACTTCCGGTTAAAGAAAGTAGAGTGTGTTGGGGAGGTTTATAGGTGAATTGCGAGTGCATATGAGGCTACTGCTAGGAACGGCAAATGAGGAAGAGTTGAACCGATAGTGCCGTCTTTAGCGTGCCAAGAGGTCCCTTCGACGCTATTTATACTTGAACGGTCGACGAACTCTCTTTAAAAAAAACTCATATCGCGCGTGACTACATTGCTTACTTTTGCGCGGGTCCTCTGACTCGCACTCCGAGCAGGAAATCTTTGCAATCTTACGCCACCTTCCAGCAAACGAACACAAGCAGCAACGAATGTTCCGGAAGTGTTATTTGTATTTATTTTTTTTTTTTGGGGGGGGGGGGGGGGTCTTCCGCCGTGCATGGCACTATGGTTGCGAGTCTCAGGAAGAGCACTTTTTGAGTGATTCTAAAAGTGTCCCTGTTCACCCTCTGAAAATGCCAATAAGTTAAAACGACGGCTCACAGTGCTAAAAAAACGTAAACACTTGTGAGTATCACACGCTTGCGCGGTGTTGTCAGCAGTTCTGAGGTCTGTACTTTTCTATATAAGAAAGCAAGCATGCGTTAGCACACCACAGAAGCCACGGCAGCTGCAGGTGGCACCATCCTCAAGCCGAGTACCGAAACGCTAGTTGTTGCGGCAATGTTACTACAGCGCAGTGCCGCGATGCGTGTTAAGTATGGCGCGAAAAAGAAGTCACCGATAATTTGCCGCGCAGTGGTATAATGTTCATCTGACCAACCTAACGCTGGGCACGCAAGGACACGGTGGAAGAACGTTCGCCTGAGCAAGGAAGGAAGGAAAACAGGAGAGAGAGGAAAGGCAGGGATGTTAACCAGATTAGCCGGTAGGCTACCCTGCCCAGGGGAAGGGGATGAAGAGTATGAACGTTAGAAGAGCAAAGAACGAGAGGGAGAGAGAGAGGGTGGGGTGAGGAAGTACACACACACAACTTCACAGTCCGTCAGACTGTCCTGTGCGAGATTACAGTGAAGGATATGGAGGTGAAAGCAACTTTCCTACACGGCCCACCTTTATCCGATTCCTCTCTCCAGTCGACTTTACCCGCTTGCTAAGCACACCAGTATTTACGGCGTTATTTAGCTTAGCGGCACCACAAGAGCCGCATGCTTAAAAAGTGCCACTTGCAACGCAGTGGAGCCCATCGACTAAACTGCCGTGCAAGAGGTGTGTACCAGAGGGACCGGCACAATATACAGCCGACATATTATTTAAAGCGCGGCAATTCGATCGCAATCTTATATTGCCGTCTTAACGAACCAAGCGACCGCTGCTGTACCTTCACTGAACACCGGAAACACGCGAGCCCACCAGAGCGTGCCGAATCGACCGTCGTTACAAAGACAAACGGCATTCTCGCCGAGAACACATCATCATGCCTTCAACTGAGGACGTGCTGACACTTATCGATAAACGAGAGACGTCTTGTATACGGAGTCCGCGATGCGGGAAGGGGCCGGAAAGACGACTCGCTATAGCTTCATTCTGCTTATTGTATACGACGCGCTGCCGACCTTTGGCTCGTCCATTTCATTTCCGCGTATACGTTAAGGATTCCCCTGTACATGAATGGCGCAGCATCATCTTGCAAGCGCGCGAGACACGCCGCATGGGTATCGGTGGCCCCCCCTTTTCCCCAAATGCACCTGCCTCGCAGGGTGGCCTATAAATACCGGCGTTTTGCTGATTGTCTGGAATCATATCCGCGTCGCCGCCCCCTCGGAGTAAGTCCCCGCGGCGCGTGCCGTAGCTGCGATGAAGTAAGCAGGCAGCGGCCGGCCGCGTCACGCACTTCCTGCTCACGAGACTTGTTGCGCTCGAAAAGAGTCGTGAGTACGATTTCTAAAAACAGACGGCCATTGTCCCGTGGGCCGTGTCACTTCCGCGTTTGCGGGAAGCTGGACGGGGCCCGCGAGCGCCGCCTCTCCGCGCGCGCTGCACGGGCTCTTGCATAATTACTGCCCAATTTCCTCTTTTAAAGCACACTCGCTAAAAGCCGTCGCCTTGTTCGCGCTCGTGGCGCCAACAGGAGCGCCGTCACGTGGTCCGCACCTGCCTCGGCCACCACGTCGACAACCCGACCGCGACAAACTCGGCATCGCTGCAGGAAACGAGACGACGCCGTTTCTTTTTGGCTGTGACAAACATGAAACACATCTCTGACGTCGTTTCGGCACCGCTTCGATCGGCCTATAGTCGCGTTCATATCACAACCTTTTATCCTCGAACTGTGGAATTAATTATTGTTTGCCGGGTTCAATTTGCGATAAGCTGTACGTTCTTAATAAAGGAAGAAAATACAGCTTGCCACCTGAATATTTTCTTTCTTTGCATGGCAAAAGTGTAGACTGCAGCAGCCCTGACACCTTGCGGGAGCTGACCCAGTCATTCCTTTGTGGAGCCTCAAGGTTTCCCAAAGGCACAAAAATTTACGTGACCTCAGTGCGACCAGTCTGAAAAGCTCGACAATTGCTGCGCGCTTTCAGACGTGAAGTAGGAGACTCATCATCGAAACCGGTTGTCATATACCTACCAGTGACGCATATATGTATATACACACTGCAGTCGTGTTATCGAAAGCTGCATCCATTCAGCACTCGACGGGACAGGATGGCTGAGTACGTCCCCCAATGTCGCGGCCTTTGGCCACACGGTAGTTGTGCGGCTTCCGATCAACACACCAGGCTGATTGTCGGACTCCTAAGTTGCCTGTAGTTCACTTGCGTAGCCAGGGGCGGTGAGGGGTTGGGGGTTCAGACCCCTTCCCTCCCCTCTCCCCACACCGTAATATTTCGGTTCTGCATGGGTATATATAAACGCACACACACGACCATACATAAAGGGTAGTTGAACCACCCCCCTTCCCCCGGAAAAAATTTCTGGCTACGCCACTGGTAATATCATGTGACCGCCAACTCCGGTTTCGTTGACGGGATGAGTCTCCTTTTCGCGATTTAAGCCGCGCTGTGCTTTATATATACGCGTTCTACACTGCAACGCTCTCGAGAAACTGAGACAGAGACGTTAAGAAGCAACAAGAAGCGTGACACAAAACGTTTGTGTCAGTATGACTTTAATGGAAGTTCCACAGCCATCAACATGGTCATAAGTGACGCTGGCTAACACTTCGAGAGCAAGTGTCACGTGTGCACAAATATACTGATAGTTGGCAGAACTCAGTGGGTGAGATGCGCCCTCCTTCTTTCTCTGCAGCTTATGCTGCGCTGGAGAGCCTCGGTGTCTTCCTCGCCCGCTGTTCGGAGCTTTGGTGCGCAGCGCAGCACGTCATCGCCCCATCTTGAAGCGCGGCGCCCACGAGCAGAAGAGCAGACGACGTTCAATTTGAAGTTTGAGCTTTTTCGGCGGCGCGTAGCGATGTAACTCTTGGCAGACAGGATCGTGAGCTCTCAGTGTAAGCGTTGCGCTTGTCAGCCCAAAATGGCCAGACCTGGTGAGGGCCCCTTTAACTACTGTGAAGGCAGTTCACGAAATGCAAGTTAGAGTGAGCTTATAGTTGCATTAATAAATGTCGAGCGTGCATTTGAATCGCATACCAATGTTCGCTGCTGCGTGCAAAGTAGTCATGCGCGCGTTGTCGAGCTTAGCGGAATGTTCTACAATAACAAACTGACTGTAATACATCATGACGAACTTGTTATTTAAACAGTCCGCGGACGGAAGGTCTTCCAAGATGTCCGTCGTGAAAACGATTCTTTGCCAGCGGCACCTATGTCAGATGCCTCAGCAGCAGAGACAAGCGCCGAGACGATTAGCGAGCACGAGCTCGTTCTCGCCTTTGAACCTGTGCACCGATTCGCCGGAAGGTGACTCGGAAGCCTCTACTCGAAGTGCGCTCATGTGTGACAACGTGAGCGACATCCCACATCAGTTCCTCCGCCGGGAGTGTCAGAAGTGGAGACCATTGGTTGGTTGGTTTCTAGAGGAATGGCTCAACCCTCCAGGGGGGATCGGCCATGAATCGTGCGGCAGTAGGATGTGTGAAAAAAAAAAGGATGATTCTAAAAGGATAATTTGTAGGCCAGCGAAAATATTAGTAACTAAAGAGAAAGAGAGAGAGTTAGTTCAATAAAAGAATTAAATAAATAAGTAAAGATAAATGAAACATGAAAAAATGAAATGAAAAAAGTACACTTGCGAGGCACCCACTACACCATAAATCATAATTTTTGGGAAATTGGGAAGCACCCACTACACCATTATTCGTCATTTTGCGGAGAAGCGAGGTACCCGCTACACATCTGCAAGGCATTATGTGCACTTTGTTGATGCGGCGGCTGCTGACGATGAAGGTTTATGCCTGAGTCCTTTGTAATGGGTTGGAAGCTTTAAACGACCCACTAGTTGCATTGTTTGACGCCCGGCCGTTACTTCACTCTCCTACCACGCTATATAACATATGTTAACGTGAGAAAGAGAGAGAGAGGGAAATAACTTTATTGAGGCCCTGAGGAAATGGATCATGGGGGCCTTTTGGGCTCTCATGGACACTAATACAAATACACTTGCGAGGTACCCACTACGCTATAAATCATCATAATTTTCGTGAAGTAGGGAAGCAGCCACTATGCTATTTTTCGTCATTCTGCGGAGAACCGTGGTACCGGCTACACATCTGTAATGCATTATGTGCACTTTGTTGATGCTGTGCCTGATGACGATGAAGAATTATGGCTGAGCCCTTTGTAATGGGTTGGAAGCATTCAACGACCCACTCGTTGCGCAATTTGCATTGTGAACGCTTGGTTACAGAATTCGTGTTGTTTGACGCCTGGTTGTTGTTTTGCTCTTCTATCACGTTATATTACATGTTAATGTGGTTCCTTCCCAATATGAAGTCTGTATAGGGTCTTCTTGCAACGTAGTTTCAAGCACCGGGATGGCTCTGTGGTCGAATGCTGTGTTCCCACGCAGAGGGCCCAGGTTCGAACCCCATTCCATCCTGGATATTTTTTTTTCTTATTTCGTTTTTCTTATTTCGCGCGATAGCGGTTACGGGCGGCGGCGGCGGCGGACAACTACGGCGCCAAAAACGGCCGTTGTTGTGATCACATAACAGCTTTCGCTGTAAAATGAAATAAATAAAAAATACCCAGGATCGGATGGGATTTTAACCCGGGCCTTTGCGTGGCAGTCGTGTATTCTAGAACCACGCTGTTTTTTTTTTTTTTTTTTTTTTACCGCGATAGCGTTAAAGAGCTCGTTCCGCAGAAATTCCAGTGTCGTCGTCGTTGATTGTGAGAGAAAAATCATCATCTTGTATTAGAGTAAAAAAATCTCAGGTTCGAGCGAGAATCGAACGTAGGCCGTCTGCGTGGCAAGCAGGTGTTCTACCACAGAGCCACTTCATTACTTGGAACTGCACTGAAATTAACTTTAATGATTCACAGAAACATACGCCTCCTGAGGTGTCACAGTACGAGAGGTAATATCGCAGTAGAACGGGGTACAAGCGTAATTGCCATCGGGCGTCACACCATGTGAACTGCATAAAGAGTTGGTGGTTTAAAGCCGGCCACCCATTACGAAAGGCACACACATTACTGCGCGTATTCCCTTACGAACACGTAATGGGTGCATCGCAGCTTCGAAAAAATATCACGCGCGTAATTGCTGCTGGTTTAAAGCATGCCACCCGGCCATTACAAAGGGCATACACATTAGTGCGCGCGTTCTCTTACACACACGTAGTGGGTACACTGTTGCCATAAAAGTGCTGTTGAAGAGGGCGGAAACCTTGCCCTGAACTT
This sequence comes from Rhipicephalus sanguineus, assembly GCF_013339695.2. Taxonomy (NCBI): domain Eukaryota; kingdom Metazoa; phylum Arthropoda; class Arachnida; order Ixodida; family Ixodidae; genus Rhipicephalus; species Rhipicephalus sanguineus. Next base: position 211,347,017 of record NC_051176.1, on the reverse strand, counting down.
GATTGGTCTTCTTCATTGCGATTGCCTGATTTTATTTCCGTCTTCCTTGCTGAATTTATGGGAATAATTCTGGCTTTACGCAAGTTTAGTACTTCAATTCCAGTAGCGGCAGTAATGACGGATTCATTGTCTGTGTGCTCTTCGCTTTCCACATCCGGTGACACGCCTATAAAGAAGCTCTTTAAAATACTGGTCCCCGCGCATCTTCAATGTAATCGTTTAATATGGGTACCTGGCCACAAGGGCTTGTTTTACAATGAAATGGCGGATAGTCTTGCAAAGGCGTCGCCGACTGCACCGATAATTCCTGTTTTCCCGCCAACAGCTCTCATCACGACGGCGCGTTTCCGAACACTTACACTCAGAAAAAGCTTATTAGACTCGGCACTGACAGCTTCTCCATAGTATAAGCACCTTCTATTCTCTTGGCACAGCGATTTATCTAATTCAAGGATGATGAATAAGTTGCCATAACAAAAATTCGTTGCCGCGTTACTTCCCTCAATTTTTACTTCGATCGATTTTTACTTCGTCATCGTAGGCGACTTTAATGCGCATCACCATCTTTGGGGCAGCAGTGTCATAAGTACTCGGGGAAGACAACTTCTAGATTTCACAAGTAATAATGGCCTTCATATTCTCAACGACGGCTCACCGACATATTTCCGTGGCACAACGTACAGCAGCTGTCTCGACTTAGCTATAGCTTCTCGGTGCCTTTCATCATCTGCTGCCTGGTGCGCAGACATTGAAACATATGGCAGTGATCACCTACCTACTTACGTACAACTACGATGGTATACCGGCGTTGCAAGCATTCGTAAGCAATACACAGATTGGGAGGCTTTTCAAGATGAGCTAGAAAAGTCGTGTGGTTCCATAGTTTCTCCGACAGAAATTGAAGAACGAATTGCCACCGCAATGCAGACAACAACACGTGTCGTCACAGTATCTAATTCCAGAAAGCCTGTTGATGCCGTATATGAAGAGCTGCGGGCAGTCCGTCGTCGAGCTGAACGCAAACACAGGCGAACAAGATCGATCTTAGACCTGAGGACCTCCCGCAATGTGCAAAAGAAAATTCAGAGGCACTTAGAAAAGCTTGGCTGGCAAAACTGGAAGACATTTTGCACCACCCTGGACCCACAAAAACCATTGTCTAAGATATGGCATGTTGTACGAGCCCTACCATGTTCTCCTCAGCAACTACGTCCCTTCCGCGCATTGGCCATCATCAGGTCATGCAGCGAGAAGCAGATCGCGGAAGAATTCTGCCTACGCATCTCTGGCTCTGCAACAACAGTCGTTCCACTGCTTCGATGCGCACACCCTACAGCAGACGCCCGTCTCGATCTTCCTTTCACGTTGCAGGAGCTGCGTGCGGCAATTTCTATTTCACAACGCTCCAGTGTGCCTGGGCCTGATGGCATCACCTATTCTACCTTGCGCCACCTTGGCCCTCGAGCGACCGAAGAACTTCTATCCTTGTACAACCTTTCTTGGACATCTGGAACTGTGCCGGCACATTGGAAAACAAGTAAGATCGTGGCATTGCTGAAACCAGGCAAGTCTCCCCGTGATATGGCTTCCTACAGACCTGTGGCACTTGCAAGTTGTGTAGGAAAACTCATGGAACGAATGGTTCTGTTACGCTTAGAATGGTTTCTAGAGAAGCAAAGGTATATCCAGACGCGATGACTGGCTTCCGGAAGGGAAGATCATCAATCGACAGTGTGATCGATTTAGTAACGACCGTTGAACACCAGAAACGGCGCCACCGATTGACGGCTGCAGTCTTCCTTGACATCAAAGGTGCATTCGACAATGTTCTGCATGACGCGATCCTGAATGCTCTTGAAGACTATGGTATTGGCGGCCGTATGCATCAGTGGATAGCCAGCTATCTTCAAGGAAGAGAAGTATTTATGACAACTGTAGACGGTGATACAAACAACCATCCCGTCTATCGCGGCGTGCCTCAGGGAGGAGTCCTGAGCCCAACATTATTTCATATTGTACTTATTGGCCTCGTTAAAAAGTTAGGAGGCAAAATCTCGGTATTTGTGTACGCAGATGACATCTGCATTTGGACCACGTGTCTAACGCGTTTGCAAGTACAGACGAAGATACAACGTGCGGTATCGATAACGTCCACATATCTTAATAGCCGCGGACTGCAACTCTCCCCGACAAAATGTGCAATCCTGGCATTCTCGAGAAAGTCAATGGCTTGCTACCCTGTAGTGATAGATGGGAACGTCATACCTTCTGTAACTCACCACAAGTTTCTCGGAGTTATCATCGACCGGGATTTATCTTGGTCGAAGCACATCTCTGCACCAAGAAAAAACTAGACAGCTTTGTCCATGTCATTCGCCATATGTCTGGAAAATCGTGGGGGCCATCGAAGTCATCTCTACTACAGCTATACCAGGCACTTTTTGTTGGATACCTCCGCTACAGTGCTCCTGTTCTTTCTCGTGTTTGCACATCTGCTGTCCGTACACTCGAGAGTGCTCAGGCCCGCGCCCTCAGAATTTGCCTAGGAGTACCTCGATGTACTTCTACATGGGGTACTATTACAGAAGCACGCGCTTGTCCAGCTCGCGTTTATCTTAAACACGAGCCACTGCGAGTACATCTGAGGTTATTGACAAGGCACCGAGACCATCCACTGAGAGACATTATTAACACACGACCCAATGCTGCATACTCGGAAGCTGTGATGTCGCAGCAAGATCTGCTGCCCTCGAATTATGCACCACAAGCGACTCCCGGAGTACCTCTCTGGACGATGCCTAAACCGATCGTGCGACTCTCGATTCCGGGGATAACAAAGAAGTAAAAAATACCAACCGCTGGACTTAAGCATTTTGCTTTATCGTACATTGCCTATATGTCCGGATATACGGTGCACATTTTTGCTGATGGGTCTGTCACGCAGACCTCCTCAGCAGCAGCTTTCACGGTTCCTCACATGGGCATCACGAAACGCTTCAAGATAGCGCATCGGACATCATCTACTGCTGCTGAGCTGACCGGCGTCCGACAAGCTGCCCGCTACATTGTACAACAGAGTCCCGCGAAATGGACGTTATTTTGTGACTCCAAGCCGGCACTTCAACTTATCAGCAATTACATGAAGCAAGGAACCGCATACAGTCCTCTGGTGTGTGACATAATGAATATGTTAACTGAGGCGTCTCAATCCGGGCATACCGTTGCATTGCAATGGATTCCCAGTCACTGTGGCAACGAGCAAGCTAACGCAGAAGCAAAAATGGCGCACACTAACGGCGAAGTCATGTCAATTTAATTTTCCCGATACGACATCAATGGCTTGCTGTCTGAATCTATGAAAACATCTATGACACGCTTATGGAATGACCCTAATTATCGCCAAGAACGTCTTTACAGACTTGACTCTGGTCGTGCTTTTCGGCTTCCATTCCGGTTAAGAAGAGACAAGGAAACATTACTACATAGATTGCGGCTGGGTGTTGCGTATACACGAAGATACTTTTGCAAGATTGGGCAGGAGCGAAATCCTAACTGCAATGTGTGTCACACGTCTGAGACTATTCACCACATCCTGTGCGTGTGCCCAGTACGCGACCGAAACAATCACTTAAGTGCGTCGTAGATCGTCTGGACTCCCGACCTTTTTCGGAGGAGAAGCTTTTGGGTGCTTGGGAGCATGCAGACCAGGCCCAACGAAGTTTAAAGTGCCTATTGAGATTTCTAAGTGATACAGGTTTAGATACTCTTCTTTAAAGCATGTGCGGCATAAAGACTGCGCGTGCCCTGTCCCCGTGCAAAACAGTGTGTACAGTGACTCATTGTGCCATACCATCGTCGCCTATCATCACACCTCCCTCTTTCTCTTTCTTTCCCCTTCCCCCTTACCCCCGTGAGGAGTAGCAGGCTAGAAACCCGCTTTCCAGGCCGACCTCTCCTCCTTCTTCTCATTAAAAGCATCTTCTTCTTCTCTACTTCGATCAGGTTTAGTGAACTCTTCTCTGTGCCTCTTCTGTAATCAGGAAGAAACGATTGGTCATTTTTCCATGTCGTGTCGCCGGTTCAACACATTCAGGAAAAGAATACTAGCACCACCTCTTCGAAAGCTGGGCGGAATTATCAGAACCCATTCTTTCTTTTGGGGCCACTACCCTGGGGTACAGTCACAGGGATGTTTTCTTTGCTGTTAGGAATATATTATTGCTACTAAAAGAATCTCTTGCTAAAGTTCATGGGCATTAAATTTTTCATTACTCATAATTGGCACTTCAGTTCAATAATTAAAAACAGATAGCGTACCACGGAGTTACGCCATGCAGAAAATGTAAGAAGAATTCACCAACTACTCGGCCGATCCCCTCCAGTGGGTATGTTCCATGAGGAGAGGACAACAACAACCTTTACTATAGGTATGTCGAGTGTGTATGTGTGTGCGTGTGTGTGAGACCGGGCGACTGAACATAATGACAAGCGAAACAGAGCACGATGAGGATGGGGTCGAATATCGCTATCGCGTTCAACTCTTAAAGGCGAAGCTTAAGCGTCCCCCAAATTTTTTTTTCGGTTGTACGTCACGCAAACGGGGACAAGGGGAACATGCAAGCACACATCTGCCGTCAATCACTGCATGAACAACGTTATGATTTAAAATTCCTTCATAGTAAGCAGGGGTTCTACTCTAGCCAACCATGAAGGAACACATTCTTTGTTTTTTTCTACCTCGATAAACCGGGCCATACTTTCTTGAAAATACTGTCTTGCTGGTCTTCTATCCGGGTCACAGTAAAACCCAGCCATTCGTGAGCGCCATCTACCGTGCAAGCTAATCATCATGATTAGATAAAATGGTAATCCTTCCTCTTTGTCTACTGCTAAGTACCTAATTCCATGAGGGTCTAACGAAAGTTCTTTTTTGATCGTCCTCTGCAACACGTTCCAGAAGTACACACCCTCCCAACAGTGGAGAAAGACGTGGTCAGTTGTTTCAGGTTGACTACAGATTAAGCAGTCGGAGCCCCACGGCATATAAAAACCTCGCTCCTCTAAAAACGTTCTCACTGGAAGTGTTCCTGTGTGTAGTTTAAAAAAGAAAGATTTTGAATTTGGACAAACAGAGCCAAACTGGTGCTTGAAACTCCTTTGCAAAAAGACCCTACACAGGCGTCATGTCGGGCAAGGAATCGCGTTAACATATGTAATATAGCGTGGCAGAAGAGTAAAATAACAACCAGCATTCACACAATGCTAACAGCGCAACGAGTGTGTTGTTTAAAGCTTCCCACCCACTACAATGTGCTCAGCCAGAATTCTTCATCGTCATCAGCCACATGCAGCATCAACAAAGTGCACATAATGCCTCACAGATGTGTAGGGGGTACCTCACTTATCCACAGAAAGACGAAGAGTAGCATAGTGGGTGCTTCCCTACTTCACAAAAAATATGCTTCATGGCGTAGTGGATACCTTGCATATGTACTTGTATTGGATGCCCAAGAGAGTTTGGAACGGGCTCTAGAAAGGCCGCTCTTCGAGCTTTCACTGTGGCTGTGCTGCGACTTGCGCGCAGGCCTGGCGTTTTTGTTGTTGTTTTTTTTGTTTGTTTTTACGGTCACAAGATAGAAATTGGTTGAAAATTGCCTGAGAGTTTTCGGTGACTGACGAAAAATATTTAGTATCTTTGAAGTTACTGAATTTACACTTATAAAATGCAAAAATGAAAATAAATAAATCTTGATACGATGGCCAAAAAAAACCGGCCAATGGTGGCCGGTCTTAGGTGCGGACCGGCAACCGGCCAACTGTCTAAAAAACCGGCCAGGCCGGTCTGAAACCGGGCAGGTGGCAACATTACTTCTACAGACTTGTCGCAAGGTTTTGCTGGATGACAACAAACTGTTCGCACTTAGCGAGAGCTCGCTTCAAGTGGACACATCACAACTGTGCGGCGTACTCTCGTCTGATTCCCATCATCACAGAGGCAACCCCAGAGGAAATGGGTCTGATTGGTTAAATCAGCGTGAGCGGCTCAGTATGCTTTCTCATATGCCAGAAAGTGCAAGCACATCGCCGGAACACTTTCTTCTGTCACTGCCTGTCAATATTATCGTCCTTCCTACGCTCGTAGTAAAAAAATAATAATAATAAACAAAAATTAAAAAAAACTCTCAGTGCTACAATACTGAGTTACTTGCATAATCGTTACGCACACTAAGAATTTTTAAAGCCTGGCACAAGTTAGCTGGAACAACCTGCAGTATATACGGTCACGTCTATAGATTGCTTGTAAAACTCGTTTTCGAGAAGGAAAACCTATGTATATATGTCGAAGGAATTTTGCGGCTGGCCTCGTACCTCTGCTCGCATGTATCAATCGAGGCGTCTATACTTTCGAGCACATCGTCACGCTCGTTGGCGCCGTCACCATTGTGAGGCGGGACAATAAAGGCACCCAAGGATGCCCGCTTTCTTCGTGATCGCGCACTTGCATGTCTTGCGTCCATTGTGAACGTTCAGTGGAACGCGGTGTGTCGAGACAGCGCAGGCGCGTTTCTCTTTTCTGTCCGTGGAATGTGCTTCGAGGGTTCGTTTGTGACGAGGCACTGAGCCACGAGCGTACCGTCACAGCTCTCGCGAACTAGCGCGTTCGGCCCACATGCCGCCGCTGCAATGCAGTTCACCGACAAACGGTAGGGAGGTGCTTCACTGCCCCGTTAAGTATACGCTGCTACGGAGTTGAGGTGAAAACGTCGTCTTTCCGCTATTGTGCGAACAACTCGCCAAGTTACATTTCTGCACTGTTGGAATTTAAGCCGTCGCAGTGCGAAATTAAGAACTCCCGTTACAGGGTTTTTTTTTTTTTTTGCGATGAGTATTTGGTGTGTACATTATCTATCTATCTATCTATCTATCTATCTATCTATCTATCTATCTATCTATCTATCTATCTATCTATCTATCTATCTATCTATCTATCTATCTATCTATCTATCTATCTATCTATCTATCTATCTATCTATCTATGGGGTCATTCCACGGCAACTGTCCCAGCCGGGGCGCTCGACAAAAATCAGTTTCTCTAAAAAAATCTGAGAAAATTACGCACATATAGATATTAGTTCTACAGCATTTTCCCAAAACATTTTGAGCGGCAAAAATTTTTCGAGCACGTGAACGCCATTAGAACTTCTCGAAGTGGTGGAAAACCAGGTACGAAAGAAAAATTCGCTATAAATGTACCGTTTCACGCATTCATTCGACACTTCCTTTTTTGTGTTTTAGAGCATCGGGCTATTATTATGGAACATTTGCTTATAGTAGCTTTATATTTCTCACTCCTTAGCGCGTAGGGAAAATTGAGTAAATTGCAGCGTTTTCGGCAATTTTTTAACAAAGGACGATTGTAGACAAAATACATAAACTGTTTTTATAGAACTCTCCATAACATATACTGTCTTCTAAAATTTTTGTTTTGCCGGTGTGCGGCGCACAGGCTCTAAAATAAAATCCTGAACTTGGAAAAAACGCTACATTGGCCTACGTTGAGACGTCTGTAGCACCCTAAGGTGGTCCAAGAAAAAATAAGCAGAAAATCGTATACGATTGAGAATTATAACAACTTTGTCCACAGAAAGTTTAATCGAAGTAGTTTTTGTTTTAGTCAAGAAATTTTTTTTGATGTTTAGTCCCATCGTTGCATTATTTTGCAGAGGTAGTGTATTCGTAGCGCAAGACTTTCAGTTCTTTTTGTTAGTACTTTATATTGTTTATTACAAATATATATATATATATATATATATATATATATATATATATATAATATATATATATATATATATATATATATAGTTGAAAAAATCAAGCGCGTAGGAAAAATTGTTCAGTAAAGGACTGACGTTTCGGCCGCGGGACCGGCCTTCGTCGGACTCCGACGAAGGCCGGTCCCGCGGCCGAAACGTCAGTCCTTTACTGAACAATTTTTCCTACGTGCTTGATTTTTTTCAACTTTTACTGCCGGGTCCTTTGTTAGCACTTTATTGTTTATATATATATATATATATATATATATATATATGCACACTGTGTAGGACAACGCCTCCATTATCAGCACCGGCCTATTGGTCCTTTACTCTCTCTCTCTCTCTCTCACACTGTAAAGGCGCATAAGTCACGTGCTTGACATCAAAAGCACTACAGTATTTTACGACAGTTCAGTCAACGTAACTCCTCGTTTGTTTAACGCATTACTGCAATTGCGGCGGGTATCGCTAAACGAGAGGTAATTACTGATGAATTAGTTATTTATAATTTCCCGATGATATTCTAACTTGCTATCGTTGCAGAAATAAATATGTCTACTTCTAAATGAAACCAGTTGTGAAACATTCGGGGGAGGGGGCAGCAATTAGTAGGGAGCTGCAGGTTTAAAAATGATCACAGATCTCATGTTGAATCGGTCTGGTGTACGCGGGTAACAAGTTCTGAGAAGCCAAAAGCCGCACGTGAGCACAAGAACTTTAGAACTATAGAATGTACTTTCAGCAGCTACACATATTACAGACAACGAACATCTGTTACGTTATAAGGCTGCACGTGTGGAACATTCGTGATTGCGTAGACATGTAAACATACTGGGCCAACAAGTATGACTGGACTATATATGAGGGAAATGGTGGCTCTATACGGTATAGCGCGGCGCCAGTCTTCTATATCTACACAGCTATATACTTTTCAGCCTACCAGACGCGGTAACATTTTCATGTAAGCAATTGCGGACTATGCTACTTACATGTAGTGTGCCATTCTGTCGTTTCTCCGATACAGTTCTTAACGAGTGATCCGAACACTTGCGCAAGCAGCTGTCACATAGCTGTTTGAGTCTAAGCAGTCCCTTCACACTGCTGAACGTATATCTGATTGGGTTTTCTTATCATTGAACATTTATATTATTACCGGAGACTTCGACCTTTCAGCTAATAAATGAACTAAATTAGAGTACGGGCATACTAAACCGAGTGATGTCACATTGTGCCTATAGGCACAGTGTTAGCTCTGAACTGGTTAACATCCATGTCTTTCCTCTCTCCCGTTTTCCTTCCTTCCTTCCTAAATATTGACCAAATTGCCTGTGAACCTGCTACGCGCAACAGTGCTGCGTTCGACTTATTCATAGCTGGTGATTTTTTTTAATTATGTTATCAGCACCAAAAAAGCTTTGTCAGATCGCAGCCTATCGTTGTTGTTGTTTTTTTCTAGCCTTATCGAGGGCCCGCAGGGCATTCGAACACTAATTCAGTGAGCGTAAAAAACTTTTATGGCGCTGATGACACATCAATCACAGATTATTTAAACACTACAGTACAGTACGCACGACGATGTCCATGCGTCGTGGACACAATTTAAAAAAGTGGTCATGTTCTTTATTGAACAATACGTCCCATTCTAAAAAGGTACGTAAAAGAAGTAAAAATGCATTGTTTTGTAGGCATATTGCAACGAAACGAGTCCAATCCGAAAGGGAGATATTTTGCCCAGAGAAGACGAAAAAAGGGGGACGGGCCTGTCCGGTTTTCTCGCTGTCTTCCATCTTGGCCGATGCTGTGTCCCTCATTGTAAATATAGGGTAAATACACTTGTAAATAGTCAAGCCTCGTGTCATTTTATGTACCATCTTTCTGGTGGAGGTGCTTGTTCATCCCTAGCTGTAACGTGAGAGTTTGGGCGAGTTGGTAGTTCATCGTGAAGAAAATTTCAACAGCGTGGAAATAATGTATACATGCGTCTTTTCTCAATAGAAAATCAGTTGAAAGTCAGCGCTTGTCCGTGTCAGCTCTCTTTTCGTGCATTCGTGTTTATTCCCACGCTGTTGAAATTTCCTTCACGATTATCCCTGTACCCACCACGGATCTTCGCAACGGTCTCCTCACTGTGGTCCCAACCATGTCACTCGGGGAAAACATCGTCCTCACCGCCTGCCCCTCTCGCAGGTTCTGTGGCTTCCACCTACATAGCCCTGCCTCCTGCTCGTGGCGTCTTTTCAGACTGACGTATACGATTGACGCGCAATGTTACTGTGCCACATACAATCGGCACAGTACACTCTTAAAAAAAAGTTAGTAAAAAGGTTGTAACTGCAAGCAAATAGGTAGTAACTGCAGCGGTTACTAACTGTCTTGGACCGTTACTAAACTTTTGCTACCTGTTTACTACCTACCTTAGTGAACAGTTACTACCTGCAACCGTTGCTAACTTTTTCCTGCCTGTTTACTACCTATGTTAGTAACTGCAAGCAAATGGGTGGTAACTGCAGCCGTTACTAACTTTCATGGGCCGTTACTACCTTTTCCATACCTAAAATTGTAATCTGAAATTGTAGTTAATACCTACTGTGCTAATTTATAACTGGAATCGTCTCGACGCATCATTTTTAATCGAAAACTGGTGAAAAAAATGTCCATGGATCAAGAAAAAAATACAAGTTCTCTTTTTAAAATTACGCAACCGCGATTCCTAAGCATCGTTCTGCTATTCTGAAAACGGAGGAGGAAAAGTTAATTAACTGTAAGCAAGTGCTATACGCGTTTTAGTACACAATATTAATTCCAACAAACTAACATGACAGGTTGGTGTGAAAGAACCAGAGGTGGTCAAAATTAATCGGGAGTATATACGGTGCGTCTCATAATCATATTGTGGTTTTGGCACGTAAAATCCCAGAAATGAAAATTATTAGCTTTTTACTGTCAATGTACTAGCACAGGAATTCACTGAAATGCACTGAGGCTATGTTAGTGGACTTAGTACCTTGCCTTGGCCGCTGTACATAATGTTTTTTGCGGCATTTTTATAGCAAATAGACAAGACATATTGTTGATTTTAATGCGGTTGATTAAAAGTCTTGTGCTACGTCCCCAAGCACACATAATCCGGTAGTAGGGTATGGTACTTTAGTGTCACATTTTTTGATAATTCATCGTGAAACACAGGGGCTCACCGGTACCAGGGGTGCATCTCGAATGTAGGGGCTATAAATACCCCGGGAGTCGCGTAATAAGTATTGTCGCGTAGTGAACTTGTTGTTGCATCAGTGTTTTCTTCTAGTTCATGACACTCCACGGAAGATTACCCGAAGTTGTATCGTACTGTGACATTATGAATTTGATCACTGTTGATAATGTGGCAAAATGAACACGTTAGTATCGGTTACTACTTTTTTTTTACCTTTATTTCACTACCTATGGTTAGTAACGGCTAGGGTAGTAACAGTTACTAATTGCTCTTAGTAACGGCAAAGGTAGTAATAGTTACCACCCTTGCCGTTACTAACTGTCTTACTAACAGGGTTGTAACATATGTGACAAGCCGTTACAACCCCAAAGTTAGCAAGTACCACTACCTTTTTTTTAAGAGTGTAGTGGATAACTGTGAGCTCCTTCCGCTCCTAAATTTTGGTTTACCTTCCAAGTGTTGCCCTACCAGATTTCGCTTGCCCAACTCGTTGCTGTAACGGACGATGATGTCCACGTTGTCGCCATAACTGCTCCTGACCAAGCTGAAGTCTCACGGTGAGCATGTTCCGACGACATCACTTTGCGGAAAATGCTTGGTTCAGACCTTTTTCCTGACAAGGCCGACGGTCTCTGCCGGGTTTTGGACTCATACAGCGCCATCCATGATCGTGTCTTGGGCCAGACTAAGATTGTCACCCACCAAATCAACACTTGTGACTCTTTGTCCATTCACCGTCAGCCTTACCATGTGTCCGCATCAATATATCATCCGTATGAAACGTAGACATAAGCAACTTGAAAAGTGTGGAGGCGTGAATTCCCAGACCTTTCGTGATTTGAAAAGGAATCCTGCAAAGTAAACGCAGCGTACTCGCATTACTTTCAAGTCGCTCTCCCTGTATTTATTGCAGAGGACCTCGCGAAATTTGGGGAAAAGTCAAAACAATGATACAGTGAATAAAAGCTTGGAGATTGGTTACACTTCGCGTTTAAAGGGGCCCTGCAACACATTTTCAGCATGGTAAGAAAACGCTGCCTATAGGTAGTCGAGGCTTCCGAGGACACGCGAGCCAAACATTATAACGCAGCACGCGGCCTGGAATTTACAATGAATTCTCAGTCAGCTAGAAATCGTTCCCTCTTCTTTCTACAAATTATGCCATATACCCAAATGACCGCGCCATATACCCAAATTCACGGCCATTGGTTGATTTGAGCATCGTGGGCTGCATAGTTACTGCGGCCGCCGCGGGAGGTCGCCACGTGCCCTCGCGCGCGCGCGCGATCGCACTGAAAGTAAGCCCCGCGTTCGAAGAAAAAAAAAGTGCTCAAGGTCATGACGCGCGCGTGAGGTAACTTCTTTTCCCCGTGCCATCCCTCCTTACAGCGCGATCGTCGGGACGAGAGAAGAGAGAAAGCAGTTACAGTGTGCGACAAATCTATCACTCCGCTCGTACTTGACGGATTCTAAAGATGTTTGCGGCGGTCGATTCGTGAGGCAATGAACTCCTTTAGTGAAGCCGTTCGATGGTTACTTGGCAAATTGTAGCAGGGCCCGTTTAAGAGTAATACGTGATAGCGTTATCGGGCGGCGTTCGTATCGCCTTCTCATTTGCTTGTCATGCTTCGCTTCTCGGTGGACACCTCAACTGTGCCGTGAAGAGAGCAACCTGAAACTTGGAAACAGTGCTATGACGGGACACAGAATAGAAGTGACGAGACGGCGCCTTGTCTCGTCACTTCTAGTCCGTGTCCCGTCGTATAGCGCTGTTTCCAAGTTTCAGTATGTATACCAACAAGACCTCATCAACACATTCTTTTTTTTTTTCAGTTTATGGAAGGAACCTCTGTGCGCGTGGCATTGTAGACTATCCTAGGATGCCTACCGTAAGCGCAGTTGCGAAGTACCACCATAATTAACCATTTTACGAAGTATACCCATTACGTGTCTGTAAGGCTTTACGTATCTACGTAGCTGCACACTCTGTTGATGCTGTGACTGAATGTGATTATGATGAAGGTGGATTATGGCTGAGCGATTTGTAATGGGTGGGCAGCTTTAAACCATCGACTCGTCACGCAGTCCACATGGTGTGACGGCCGGTGCGACTGTACGCTTCTGCCACGTAATATTACATCTGTTAACTTGACTCCTCGCCCGTCGTGACGCCTGTGTAGGGTATTTTTCACAGCACTGACGTGATCCCGAGGTAGAAAACTTGGCTGCCACGCAGAATGCCAGCCGGGTTAGACTCCGGCTCGAACCCTGATTTTTAGAAGAACCAGGGTAAGGGCCAGTTGGTTGTTCATAGTGTAAACTTTATCGCGCTGACAGTAGACGAAAGCTACGTGGAAGGAAGGACACGGGACAACACAAGCGCGGGCTATCAACTGTTTATTTTTACAGAATCATTACAAAATATATACACGCAAGGAAAGAGGCGCTTGTGTTGTCCCGTGTCCTTCCTTCCACGTCTACTGTCAGCGCGATAAAGTTTACACCCTGATTTTTGTTCTTTGCAACCATCGGAATTTTTCGCTCACGACGCAACGCCGACGACATCGGAGTGTCTGCAACACGACTTTCTTAACGCTATCTGATTGGAGATTCGAAACTGACGGCTTTGTAATATATACTGCAGGTTTTTATTAAATATTTTCACAGTGCTTTCGCCGCTTCTGGTACTTTTATATACCCCAACCCGCTTTCCTTGATGATATTGACATTCCTGTCGTTGATATAATTAAGCTAAGGAAATTGGGCACCAAAAAAAAGTAACGGAACAGACCAAATCCCAGCGTATTTAGGGTGATATTCCACACAGATAAGTGAACGCCTGGCAAAGGTCTTTAACGACTCCTTGCGTAATAGCGAAGTTGCGGACGTCTGAAAAATTTAGTAGGGTTCAAATCTGGGCTAGTGGGTGACTGATCATCATACGGCATGGTGAAGTAGCGCACTTTTGGCGAGGACAAAGGGGACAAGCGAGTGCCGTGTCTTTCATGTCCTCTTTGTCCTCGTCATAAGAGCGCTACGTCACCATACGGTATGATGACTGGAAAACTGAACGTGTGGTGCCAGCCCATAAGAAAGGCGATAATTCAATAATTTCTAACTGTAAGCCAATTCTCTGACACCTGTTGGTTGCAAGTTAAGGAGCATATCGTGGCTCACAATGCTCAGTGCCTTCTGATGGATAACACGTTTTTCGGAAGGGAATGTCCACGACAACACATGGTGACAAGTATTCACAGATTCTTCGCAGTTCTAGATTGTTCTGGGTAGATTGATGTACATCTACTAGTTTTACGGTACTTCTACTATCTGTACGCAGAAACGTACGCGGACAGAAATTCTTGCGAGCTATTTTGTTTGGAAATTTTAATATATCTGCGCCCTCATATATAAAGTTTATTAAAAGAACAACACGCCACACTCACAAACGCTCCATACAACCAAGCTTCGACAAAGCAGAAGCATTCAAACGAAGTGTCTTTTTTTTTCGCTCAGTTTGGGACTGAAACTGTCTCCCTGAATTTGCGCGCGAGGCTGTTCACTTTAATGAAATCCTTGAACTGTCATTGTCTTGTTAAATATTGCCTTAGCAAGAATTGTAATGTTTCAAATCAGTTCTGCTGAACCCATCAAGGCGGAAGAACAGTTATGAAAGGGTACATTGTCACGTTTGTAGCACAAACCTACAAGGAAACGACCACTATGCAGGATGGCCCGAGTTTCTCGGGAACACGAGTTTGCTCCGAGCCCGCACTACGGCAGTCATGATAGGAAGACAGTGTGGAGCGCGCGACAGCAGCGTTGATAAAAACGGCTACAAGAACGATCATGGCGTCACAAACGCACGTGCGGTATTTACGACGATTTTCAAAGAAACACCGCGTGCGAACGCGTCAGCGCCGCCACTCAGTCAACATTTCAACAGTGCAGCGACGTCTGCGCGATTGTCGCGCTGTCTTTTTTTTTTTTTTTTTGAAGGGTGAACTTGTCGGCTAGTTAGTTGAACATAACGTAGGGGGAAACAGCGCGAGGAGGACAAAAATAGGCACACATATAACCACACGTAGCGCTGACTGGCAACTGAAGTTTATTGCGGCGAACAACGTAAATAAATACATATCCACGTATCAGCCAACGTCAAAGAAATCAAGAACAGACAACAGAAGAAAGAATGAAAACGAAAAATGATAAAACTACTCCGATGTAAAAAGCTTTGAGCGCATGACACCAATGGCTACCATGAATCGCCAGCAGAGAGATACACAATTTCCTTGTCAGTTAATAAAACAGAGGGAGTATCTATCTATCTATCTATCTATCTATCTATCTATCTATCTATCTATCTATCTATCTATCTATCTATCTATCTATCTATCTATCTATCTATCTATCTATCTATCTATCTATCTATCTATCTATCTATCTACCCAGCCGCTTAAAGGTCTCGGTGCTCTCGTGGTCGTTCCCTTAACTTGGTATATGCCATATCTGGCATATCATAACATACGTCTATGATCAATATGAATGGCAGGTCATGATAATATGCCTGTCATATACGTCATGACCCCTCCGTCACGTGTTGCGTATACCCGCATACCACGGTCCGGGCTAAGCAGGGATGCGCCACACGTGATTGAATGTTCATCTTTACAGACAAACAACTGAAAAACAACATCAACTCAGGCCAGGAACAGCCAAAATAGACACTGAAAAATTTATAACAACACAGTTTGCATATGTGCTGCAAAGACCCCCAGCAACCAGCCGCACGGTGCAGATCGTGAACAAATGTATTACTAGTATTACATTAGCAGCGCTGCTGTGGTGATGGTTAATTGTCTAACATCAGTCGTGGTCGCGGTGCTTGTATGACGTTGCAGTGTTGGCTGTCCGCTTTTATAACAATGTAATAAACATTACAAATGTAGTACTATGACTCACAGGGGCGTAGCCAGGGGGGGGGGGGGTTCAACCCCCCCCCGAAAATTTTCAGTTTTGCTTGCGTATATATACTTGCGCACATACAAACGCACGCACGAACATACATAAAGTATGGTTGAACCCCCCCCCCCGAAAAAAATTTCGGGCTACGCCCCTGATGACTCAGTAAGCTATAGCCTATAGTTGCTCGACCCTGCATAAATATGCCAACGAACGCTGTTTATGATGGCACGTAGCGTACATCCCTTTTCAATAAAACTGACGTCTGTGCTCTAACGTGTGTGCTGACGTTACGTTGGACCATAATGCAAACCCACGATATCCACACAACTTCTGAACTATACACAAAGACGTCGGCCCAGCTATAGTAGGCTCAAAGCCAAACAATTTGGCATAGGCACGTCCCCGCTGACTGTTTCGCATGACATCGACTCTTACAATGCGTGGGATATGCAGCAATTCTTCATTATCCGTGGACCGACGTTTCTTGGCGGTACCGAATCGCGGCACATCTTCTTGTACGGCGCAACGCTGTGCTCACTTCACATTTGGTACACCTCCCAAATCGGCCCTGGTAGTGAATATCCGTCATAAACTGAAACGATGCTGCTTAACCTACAGGGACAAACGATGGCGACGTCCAGTCATCGATGGCAAGTGCGCAGCGATGCACAGCACTAGGCCAAGTCACCTTCGGTATGAGTACCTTGAGACATTGGCGGAACAGCTCAAGCTTCGCGTCCGAGCACTACAGCAGGTGGAATACTGACTCGTAACAAAGCGCGGTCGGTGCTAGTCAGGACAAGCGTCGCGTGTGACGGCGAGGTGTCAAAACCTTCTCGGCCGATCAGGCGGCCGTGCAAGTCACCTTGACCCTGAAAGCCAGCGGCCTCTGTAGGACCCGAGAGGAGGAGCACAGAAAGGGAGCAGTAACAGATAGGAGTCCGGCGCGCCCAGGTGGGAGGAGAGCGGCGAGGAAAACGAGCACTGGGCGCCGCTTACAACTTCACTTCCTTGTTACACGAGATTCCTTCGGGAGCTTTGCTTCGGCCTGTAATGCGGACCTCGTCATTTCGTTTCTAAATTTATGACCGGCAGTGCACGCGGCAGCCGAGCGGCCTTACCAAAATAGCTTCGGAAGTGCGCGCCGAAATATCCTCGAGGAACAAAACAACTTGTACTCTACTGCGCGAGCACGCTGCGGGGTACCCGACGCCTTTCGTGCATCGGGGCGGCCCCCGGTGGCGCGACCGCACGTGCGAGGTGAGCGCTGTTCCAGCGCTCACCTTGCTCGGTGGTCTCCGCGGAGCGAATGAGGAGTGCACAGTGCCTTTTGTCGTCCGTGAGTGGTGCCGCCGCTCCTACTTATCTCGGCCCGTCTGCCAGTGGCGCCAGAATCGAGAGCTCGGCGAGCAGAGCACCAGGCGCGCCGCGAGTTGAATGACCAACTCGGCCGGCGTTTTGCGTTTGTTTCCCGCGCGACGCGTTTTGCAGAGAACACTGTACGGCTTCCTGTATAAGACCAAAAGTGGGTCACTGCTGGCGGTTCAACGGCACCAAACAAGGTTAACCCCTACGCTAGGCGGCCATACCCGCCGCCCACACGGTTTCACTTTCGTGGCCCCCCCAAGGCGCACCGTCGCGCAGGAAGCCGCCTTCCGACGTGCAGCGCCGACACGGCGAGCGCCGCCCCTCAAAACAACACTTTCTCTCTCCACGGGTTTCGCGAAGGAGCGTTATTAGAGAGAATTAGCGCACGCTAGAGGACATATAACGTCAGCGATGCGCCGCTTAAGTGGACTTTCGTAGGCAAGGCGGACTCGATCAAGTGTCGATGAATAGCGCGCTACCGTGCGTGCTACTGTGAAAGTATACCAGGGGCGTAGCCAAGGGGGGGGGGGGGGTTCAACCCCCCCCCCGAAATTTCTCAATTTGGCTTGCGTATATAGGCACGCACACATACAAACGCACGCACGAACATACAAAAGTATGGTTGAACCCCCCCCCCCCCCCCCGAAAAAAATTTCTGGCTACGCCCCTGACGTATACCACTCCAAAACAGAACTCCGTTACTTTTGCTGCCGCTGATGCGTCTCACACATCTTCAAGGGTGTCCGCGGAACTTTTTGCAGGGGAGTGCATCCGCGGTCATCAAGAACAGCCAGCCTTTGTTTCACTGCCGTGACATGACCGGCAAGATTAGTCATAGTGTGATACGTGAAAAGGTTGCTCGCAATCGTGAAAGGCGTATTGCTACTGCATAGAAAAATGTTATCCGAAATTGCAGAGGGGTTGGGGGAGGGGCTCCCTTGCACCCCCTCCGGAGGCCCATGCACATCTTCCCCCACAGCGCTGCGTCGCGGTTTCGCCCACACAGCTCTCAATGATAAATGGTCAGGTGGAATGAATACAGAGACAAAACATATTTCGTTGAATTTAGGATAAAAAGGTCTCTATTGGGGGTCGATGTGCCTTGAATGGTCTGCATGATAAATGTTTACTCTAGATCAAAGTACCCCTGTGAGAGTGTTTGTATTTATTTATGCATTTTTTATTTGTCTCATACCTTTGATTTGATACATTGTGTCAAAGGGGTGTGGCACTAATTATTCGGAGTTTTTTTGGGCTCATTGACAACTAAAACAACTGGATAATGAATAAGGATATAATTATATATTGATAAAAATAACTGTACAAATGACAGTGTCAGGAGAGTCTACAACTATATTAAGATTTCGCAGTCTTATTCTGCGCCCGAAGTTAAAGCGATGCTGAACGTGAGAACGTAGAATTGCCGTTACCTTTACACGGTCAAAAAACTCCGCGAGGTCCCTTATTGATTGCTAAGACGACTTTGACGGCGAAGGCATTTCATTTGCGATTGCTCTCTTCCTTTCGCGTGCGTTTTATTAGGTATATCGATCTTATCAGATCTTATCAGCTCTTATCTGTGTTCTCATCTCTTCATATGTTTTTATCTGTATTCACGTGACTCTGTATGACATTGTATACTTTGTTCTACCATTATCATTCGTTATATCAGATGTTATATATCGTTATCTTCGGGTCATCTAAGACGACTCGAAGCCGCAAGTAGTCATCATCATCGGAGGTCGCTTTGGTTTCTGCCACTCTTCCAAGGCCAGCGTTGGTGATGATAATTTCTTGCCACACGTGTTGTCGATGCTGCCGGACGGTCACATTCCGCGCCTCAAGAGGCACGTAAAGAGCCACTAACCGACCTCTGAAAATACAAAGAACGAACGCGTTATCCTGTCCTGGCGTTTCCCAGGTTTTCGGAAAATTCGTGACGCCAGCTGTCTGTTCACGTGACGTCATGAGGAAATAAACACTCGATTCGTTCATATCAGTTGTGTCTTGTCTCATGCCCTCCTTTGCCATGCAGCCGCACGCCAGTTCTCTCTTCTCGCATGACTATATATCGTGCGCGATTTCACTTCGTTTTGCGCGTTTTCGCCTGAGCAAGCGGAAATAACAGCGTGCCCGAAAAGCCCGAAAAGCCCGAAATCATGGTACGCTCTGCGCTGACATTGTCTACGTGTTTTATGAAGAAATAAGTGGTGAGGAGGAAACGGCGCCTCTTAAAAGGGTTGTGAATTGCGAGAAAGGAACCACTCCCATCTTTGAACTCGGAGTGGTATAGGGGCCTGTTAAGGCTTTCGCCCTTAATATCGCCGGAGTTGGGCTTTAAGAACTAGGTCATGCGTGATTTCGATTAAAAAGCACAAACGTATACTTGCCTTTGGTACGTTAGCACAAACGGTCTGCCTTTGGTCCTCGGTTTTCCGGGGGTAAAAGTGGGAAGTAAACAGTTGTTAGAATTCAACATCAGTGGTCGTCGGCCGCCATTGTCGCTAAAAACCTGCACGCCCATAGTCGTGTACTTTAAACAGTGACAGGACAGGTCCGACTGAGCAAAGATCATGGAGCAGAGCTGGCGCCTCTCTTAGACGGAAGCCCCCCCCCCCCCTCCCCCTCCTCGTGCGCAGGCCTATATGCTCGGCCATATACAGAAGTGAAACAGCAAGTGAAGCTGCACAGCATTGGAAACATGCACATCAAAAACATACATTCGAACACACGCACAATGGCAGCCTTTGGGTGTGCTAGATAGAAAAGCCAATAATATTTAATTACCGATGCAGTGCTTTGAATGGAGTATCTCGCGCCCTAAATTCTTCTTTCGTTCTTTCTTTCTCAAGTGCAGGAAAAGAAAATAGCGGAAGTCACAATGAAGTCCACTATGGACGCCACGTAAACATCGCTCACTAAAATCCAAAGCTGAAGCACATGTTACCTAGTCCTTAATGAAATCTATCAATAACTAGTTTAATGAATTTATAAAAGATTTTACCGGTAGGGGTCAGTGGCCTAGCCGGGGGGTGGCACTCCCCCCCCTCGAAATTTCTTTCTGGCATGGGTTACAGAGCACAAAATGACACTCGACCACACTTACCTGTCCGGACTCCACATCGGATCAAGGGCGTGCCTCTCCCGAAACAAATTTCTGCCAACGCCACTGGTAGGGGTATACAGAAGGAGGTCCCGTAGTAAAAACTGTATGAAATCTCCAGCACATAGTAGCCATAAAACATTACATTGACAACAACTGTAGCTAACAAACGGCTGCAATTACGAAATACTGTACAATAAGCCAATGACACACACATTACAAAAAGCAGGGAGCTAATGTGCTATACACAGCTGAGTGCTGTTGCATTTAAATTTGTACTTATTTACCTACAAATAACCTTATTTCAAATATGAGAATATGAGAGAGAACTTCGAGTGAAAAAGAGCATTTTGCTTGCACTGCCACTTCCATCACTGCTGTATGTGCCTAGAAGCCTCCATGTGTGTGACTGCATGTATATGCCTGCATGTATGTTTCACCAAATTTCCACAGCAACTGACATAACCACAAAAGCCATGTCCTCCTCATCCTAAAAGAGAAAAAGAAAAAGCAAAAAAAAAGCAAGAGAAGGGTTCACAAAACCAGATCCACCAACAGAAAAAAACATTTTTACATCATAACAAGCATATTAGAACACAAAAATAAGCATACTTTTGTTCTTACGCACCTACACCAGACCACTGTTTTCAATACAAAGACTTTGAGCCCTCTTGGCGCAGTTAAAATTTCATCACAAAATGGTTCATAAAAAGATGCTACAAGTAATGGAGATCATGCAGACAGAAGTGCTATCAGTATTTTTCATCAATGACAAATGAAAATATGGTAGAAAGAGCTAATGTTCAAAAGCAATTTTAACGTGATGGTGAAAAACAAGAATAAAGGGCAAATGAGCAGCAATACATCACATAATGGCCGTTTCTCCATGCTCATGACAGCAGAGCCATGACTGTGGAGCCATGACAGCTAATGCTCCACAGCAGCCCCAGGTGAACTCTGCATGTACACCAAACGGTGCACTCTGAGTGTAGCATCGGCCACCAACATGACAAGTTCCAGGAACTCTCTGTTCCAACTTGCAGCAGACCTGTGCCACATTGGCACAAATCTGATCACACGAAGTAATACTGTTTTCACCAAACATTCACAAAAACTGACTAATAATTCCACTCTCTTGTGCAGGGAATCAATTGTGGGGTGATGCTCCCACCAGTGTACTATCCACATGATTGTGCCGGCAGACCACAGCTGACGGCAATCATTTTCTTTTTGAGACAGTGCAATGCCTGGCAGGGGTGTTCTGAACCACACAGAAAGCATAGCTTAAAGAACTGGCTTAAAATATGAATACACATCAATATATCGATGGTAAATATATGATAGAATGATATAAATTAGGTATACGTGTATTGAAATAAGAAAAAAAATTAATTAATCAAATACATGCTGTTCCTTAGAACAGTATTAAAGAAAAAACGAATAAACAGTACATAGTGGCGCGTATGTGTCACGTAACAACAACAACAACAATAACAAAAATTCATTCATGGTAAGTCTGTGGGCATTGTGTTTTTTTTTTTTTTTGTCACAAATGGTAACGCGTTTCATAATTATATGGCCACAAAGTGCCACATCATTATGTAAGTGTTAGCCATAATTAGCGCGAACTTCTGGTAAAATGAAGTTATTATGCAGCGCGAAACCAGTTGAGTTAGCATTTATTAGGAATTGTTTAGAAATAAACGACAATGCCATTTATTTGTTTTTTAGTCAGAAGAGAAAAGTAAGTATCGGGATACTTGAAAAGGACCGCTACATTGAGAACGCTACATTGAGAGCGTTATTTTTGTTAAGTGCCTGATTCTGGACAGTTTGCTGAGATTTTAGGTTAGTGGTATAGGTGCATGTTACCCAGCGAGGTTATGCAGTACGTGACAGTACAGTAGCCCTGAGAAGTTGGGGTGGCGCCGCCTGGCGGGAGGCCTGGATGCCGTCACGGCACGGACTGTTTGACGCCCGCCGTGGCAACGTTTCTAGTTCCATAAACGTCGCGCCGTGGCGCGCCTGCATAACGTGTGCTCACTTCGTAGTCTGTTCCGCTGTTTGCGTTCGCTTTTTGTTTGTCTCTAGCTTCAGATGAGTGACGAAAACAGCATTGATAACGTTTCTAGTAAAACAATAAAAAAATGTACATTTTTTTTACCTTTTTCCTGTGCAACATCCAACGGTGTTCGCGCTCTGTCGTACGCATTTTGAAAGGGCCCGTTGATCAGATTTGTTGCGTCGCGCTCATAGCTCGGCACACTCACTCATGAGTGCACTCACTCACACTCACTCACACTCATTTGAACGTTGTGAGTGTGAGTATGAGTGAGTACTCATGAGTGTGAGTGGACGTGAGTGTGAGTATGAGTGAGTACTCATGAGTGTGAGTGGGCGTGAGTGTGAACGTGAGTGAGCACTCATGAGTGTGAGTAGTCGTGAGTGTGAACGTGAGTGAGCACTCATAAGGGTGAGTAGGCGTGAGTGTGAATGTGAGTGAGTACTCATGAGCGTGAGTAGATGTGAGTATGAACGTGAGTGAGCGCTCATGAGTGTGAGTGGACGTGAGTGTGAACGTGAGTGAGCACTCAGGAGTGTGAGTAGGCGTGAGTGTTAACGTGAGTGAGTACTCATGAGTGTGAGTAGATGTGAGTATGAACGTGAGTGAGTGCTCCTGAGTGTGAGTGGACGTGAGTGAGTACTCATGAGTGTGAGTAGGAATGAGTATGAACGTGAGTGAGTGCTCATGAGTGTGAGTGGACGTGAGTGTGAACGTCAGTGAGCACTCATGAGGGTGAGCAGGCGTGAGTATGAACGTGTGTGAGGGCTCATGAGTGTGAGTAGTCGTGAGTTTGAACGTGAGTGAGCACTCATGAGGGTACTATTAGTGTGAGTAACTGAGTAGACTCTAAGAAAAAGAAGAGTCAAAAGAGGGTCACGGCCGCGTGACTCTCTTCGGGTGTCCATTTGATCCCTTTTGGAAGGTATATGAGAGAAAGAGAGCATTTGGGCTGGAGTCACGGGACTCTCCTAAAGCGCGTTTCGATTGGCTTCCGCGATGAAGGCGCCGTCGTATGCGCCATACGTATCGCGCATTTGCCGTTCGGCGCCGTATTATATGAAGTACACCGATTCAATGCAGTAGATACACATTTTTATGACGTAACGCAGACCTCCATACTGCGGCGTCAACTCGCCATGTCTCAAAAGCGGCATAATCCAAGGATTAACGCGGCCGCTGGTGTGGTACACAGAAATCACAATGTGGCAGAAGGCCGATCAGCGCTGTGGTGGTGTGCTTCTACCTCGACGTCATGACTGTGCGCTGGATTTTCACTGTGTTCGCCGACAAAACAAACCTAAGCATTCAATGCTATATTGGTCGAGCAGCGTGCAAGCGCAATGCACTTTCAGGGGCGAGAGGGGGGGGGGGGAGAAAATTGTCCCTGACATAGCGGCGGAATATGTTTATGCATGGCCTAGACATTTTGTACAAACTATTCCTACCCGCCCCCCGCTCTTACCTTCGTCATTGTGTTCTGGCCCTTGCGGGAATAAATTTTCGTGACTGCGGCTCGTTAGCTGACGTGAGTTTTAAACCCCTGGCATAAGCAGTGAAGGTGGAGTTAGCAAATAAGCGCCCCATACATTTGCTGTTTGGTCAGTCGACGAAAATGAAAACTTATACGCTAAAAGGTCGTTATTCGCTCTTCGTTAATTCGGAAAATCGGATAATTCGGACGTATTCTCTGGTCGCGGCAAGCTCATGCATTGTTTAATGGTATCAAACTCTTGTTAATTCGGTCATATTTGCCCGCAACCCGGTTAATTCGGACGATCCTCGGAGCGCACCGAGCAATCCGAGGTTCGACTCGGAGTTCGACTCACAGGAGGAAAAACGGCATTCGCGAACAACTCAAACGGCTGCGGTCCTTCATAAAGGCGTGGTCGCCATCCACGATCTAGCCATAATCACGTTGTTGGCGACAAAGACTTCGACTGCTGCGGCCCACTTGCTTTGTCTTCGATTTTGCTCGGCGCACGCGAACTGCGTGGGTGATATATCTATGATCGCGTCCATAGCGCCAGCGGCGATTGCGGGTCAAAGTTGCGACAAGCAGTAGTTTCGTTTTCGCCGCGTCGCTTCAGAACTGTGTAGTAGCCATTCAATATTGTGCATTAGCGAGCCAGGTTTACTTAGCAGCGGATGCTGTGCCGAGCAGTTTCGTTTCGACTGTGGGCGCAGGCCGCGCACGCGCCTTCGGAACTGCGTGGTCGCTATGGTCGTGTCTTAATTTAGCGACCGCACTTTCGTTCACAGCGGATGCGGCACTCAGTAGCCTCGTTTTGACTTCGGGCAATGCACGCGCAATGTCATGCAACTCGAACATAGTGGAAGCTGTTGAAGGTGAAGAGATTCAGCCGCAGTGCGCATGCTGGTATAAAATTCGGTTGCGACATTACGATGAACGAACGATCATTTGTCGATCATTTTTCCGGCGCAGAAGTTATCTTCACGTGCGCGTGGTGGCGGTGACGGTACGTAATAAGGGAGGGGGCCAGATCACCTTTAGCGTTAAGACACGGCTGTCTTGAGCCGCGGTCACATTGTGAACGGAGTTGCGAATGAAGAAATTTGCGGCATTTACATTGCTTTTATGCCAGATATGTACCATGAATTTAAGTGGTCATCATGAAAATGCGAATGCATTGATGTAATAGACACTTGTTTATTGTTTCCTTGATACTTTCGATAATTCGGCATTCGGTTAATTCGAACAAATTTTCCGCGGTCCCGACATCCCATATATCCCCTGAGCAATGTATGGGTAGGGAAGCCTTCGTCAGGGAGTTGCATCTGCCTTTAGCCCCTTCATCCCAGACAATGTCTGTCTGAATAAAGTTCACATAAAAAAAAATAATACATATACATAGCACATTTCCCTTGAACCAGTGTTAACATCCGCGGTTTGTTTCTGAGACTATCCATTACAAACTTACCAATCTGCACGTTCGAATATAACGAGAATATATGAGAGATATCTTAGATGCGAATGCATACAAAACTTTTGTCCAGTGTGACAGAGAGATGTGAATGAGACCCGGCGAGGTTGAGTAGGTGTGAGTAAAGTCCCTAGATTTTTCCCTGTTCTAGGGACTTTAGGTGTGAGTGGTAATGATCGAAGATGGGCGCTATTGGACGTGTAAACGCGAGTATCTGTGAACGGGAGTGTACTTCAATATGCACATCAGGGGCCGCATGTGAGTGTGAGTAGAGCGGAAAGCTTGGCATGTTCATTCATAAGTAGACTCATTTCAAAGGCGTGAGTGTGAGTATGAGTGAGTGACGAGGGATATGAGAAGGCATGAGTATGAAGGCAACATACGAGTGTAATAGGTGTGAGTATGAATGTGAGTGAGTACCCATGGGAGTGAGTAGACATGAGTGAACGTGAGTACAAATGGCTGTGAGTAGGTGTGAGTATGAACGTGAGCACTGGTGTGAGTAGGTGTGGGTCAGTACTTACCAGTGTGAATGGGTCGGTGAGTACCGATGGGTATGAGCAGGTATGAGTATAAACGTGAGCGAGTGCCCATAAGTGTGAGTACCCTTGAGTGTGAACGTGAGTACTTATGAGCGTAAGTGGGCGTGAGTATGAACGTGAGTGAGTGCCTATGAGTGTGAGATGGCGTGAGTGTGAACGTGAGTGAGTACGAGTAGATGTGAGTAAGAGCGTGAGTAAGTGCTGAGTGTGTGTACGTGTGAGTGTAAACGTGAGTGAGTAGGTATGATAGTCAGTGCACGTGATTGTGAACGTGAGTGAGTACCAATGAGTGGGAGAGGCGTTACTGAAAGTGAGTGAACACTTATGAGTGTGAGCGGGCGTGAGTATGAACACGAGTGAGTACCAATGGTCGCGACGTGTGAGCATGAACGTGAGTGAGTGCCCTATGAGTGTGAGGAAGCGTGAGTATGAACTTCAGTGGGTGTGAGTGGACGCGAGTATGGGCGTGAGTATGCCCATCAGTGGGTGTTGGTGGGCGTGAGTATGAACGTGAGTGAGCGCCTATGAGTAGGAGTAGGTGTGAGTATGAACGTGATTGAGTACGTATGACTGTGAGTAGGCGTGAGTATGAACGTGAGTGAGTGCCTGTAAGTGTGAATATGAACTTGAGTGAGTGTCTATGAGTGTAAGTAAGCGTGAGTATGAACGTGAGTGAATGCCTATGAGTGTGAGTAGGCGTGAGTATGAACGTGAGTGAGTGCCTGTAAGTGTGAGTATGAATGTGAGTGAGTGCCTATGAGTGTGAGTATGCGTGAGTATAAACGTGAGTGAGTGCCTATGAGTGTGAGTAGGCGTGAGTATGAACGTGAGTGAGTGTCTATGAGTGTGAGTAGGTGTGAGTATGAACGTGAGTGAATGCCTATGAGTATGAGTAGGTGTGAGTATGAACGTGAGTGAATGCTTATGAGTGTGAGTATGAACGTGAGTGAGTGCCTGTAAGTGTGAGTATGAATGTGAGTGAGTGCCTATGAGTGTGAGTAGGCGTGAGTATGAACGTGAGTGAGTGCCTATGAGTGTGAGTAGGCGTGAGTATGAACGTGAGTGAGTGTCTATGAGTGTGAGTAGGTGTGAGTATGAACGTGAGTGAGTGTCTATGAGTGTGAGTAGGTGTGAGTATGAACGTGAGTGAATGCCTATGAGTATGAGTAGGTGTGAGTATGAACGTGAGTGAATGCTTATGAGTGTGAGTAGGTGTGAGTATGAACGTGAGTGAGTGCCTATGAGTGTGAGCAGGCGTGAGTATGAAGGTGAGTGAGTGCCTATGAGTATGAGTAGGCGTGAGTATGAACGTGAGTGAGTGCCTATGAGTGTGAATAGGCGTGAGTATGAACCTGAGTGAGTGCCTATGAGTGTGAGTGGGCGTGAGTATGAACGCGAGTGAGTGCCTATATGTGTGAGTAGGCGTGAGTATGAACGTGAGTGAGTGCCTATGAGTGTGAGTAGCCGAGAGTATGAAAGTGAGTGAGTGCCTATGAGTGTGAGTAGGCGTGAATATGAACGTGAGTGAGTGCGAAGGATGAAAAAAATGGGGTGAGTGAGTGTGAGTGAGTATTCTCTTACAGTGCCGACCTATGGTCGCGCTGCTATATAATCTCGAGGGTGGGTTCGATTCGGGCCCACAGCAGCCGCATTCCGGCGGGGGTGAAAAGCAAGAACGTGTATGTGCTTAGATACAGGAGCACGTTGAGGAATCCCAGGCGGTCCTAATTATTCTACAGCGTGCCTCATAATCATGTCATGCTTTTGACACGTAAGACAACATATTTAAATTTTAGGATGCGTTGCTCACGGGCGATTCATTTAACATATATCAACGTTTCGCCTTGAAAAGTGTCATTTGTATTGGACGCGTATCTGCGGACAGAGAGAGAGAGAGAGAGAAAGAAGCAAAGGAAGGCAGGAAGGTTAACCAGACGCACGTTAGGTTTGCTACCCTGCACTGGGGGAGAGGGATAAAGGGGCGAAAATAGAGACAGAAGAAAAGAGAGGGATAGACAGAATCACAGCACACTTGGGGGAGCATATCACTCAGATCTGTTGACACTAGGTATTTCAGTAACGCTTTCGTTGCCTTCTGCGCCCTCGATACACATGTTCATGGTCCTAGATTCTTGTGTACAGAAAATGTACTCGGGTACAGTTGTTCCAAAAGCATCCGGAGTGGTAGCTGGGTGTCTTAGCGAGCGCAGCTACACAGGACGTGTTCAATTGTTTCTTCGGTTCCGCAGGAGTCACATGCAGAGGTGTCCGCCATACCGATGCGAAACGAGCACGCCTTTGTGAATGCAACGCCCATCCAAAGGCGACATAGCGGCGTCGCATCGGAGCGGGAAGTTCACGATGGTATAGATGTAGCTTTAGCGATGGATCAAGTTTATGTAGCTGACACCTTTGGAAGCTAGGAGACGACCAAAACGTGCGTGTAAAATTCCGAGCCAGCAAATAAAGTTGTCTTGCTGCATGAGTCCTTGATAGAGGGATCGGAACCGCGGGCTGCGTCGTCGGCTAATTCATTACCAGCAATACCGGTATGTCCGGGTAGCCACTGATACATAACATCGTGTCTTCTTGCTCGAGCTTGATGGGGACCGTTTCATTTCATGCATCAATTGCTCGTGAGTCTGCTTACGCAGGGCAAACTGCAAACTCTGAAGTGCTGCTTTCTAGTCGCAGAATTTGACCCATTTGCATGGACGATCTTGTACGATGTATTGTAGAGCAGCTCTCATAACAGCAACCTCTGCTGTCGTAGTTGTCGTTACATGCGACAATTTGAATTTCATTGTCAGTTCTGCAGCCAGAATTACAGCTGCACCTGATGAACTGTTTGGCGAGACCGACCGGCGACCCATCAGTACAGATCTGCCTTCGGTCCGAGTATGTCTCATGTAAAAATAGCAGTGTCGCTTGTTCTAATGCTATTCTGGAGTGATCGGTCTTCTTTCTTATCACCGGAATTTCGAGGCGCCTGTGGCTGGTCGAGGCACCACAAGGGACATGCCCAGGTAGCACACATATGGTCTACAAAACGTCAATTTTAGGGATAAATGGGATAAAACGGATTCTAAACCAATTCCGACTTTTAAAAACGTCACAGAAAATGCCGGATTATATCTCTTGTTTATGACGTTTAGAAGACGCACTTTGTAAGACGTTTTCTCGCCGATTCGATGGAGGCGAAAATGTTTGAGGCTCGTGTACTTAGATTTAGGTGCACGTTAAAGAACCCCAGGTGGTCGAAATTTCCGGAGCTCTCCACTGCGGCGTCCCTCGTAATCATATCGTGGTTTTGGGACGTTAAACCCCAGATATTATTATTATTGGTTTTCTCGCCGAGCAGCAGCTAGATCGCGCTCCATTTGGTCCATGCATGCACGGGCATGCACAAACCACCGAGAATTGAAATTTGAACTCGAGCCTGCGCACGCCATCTCTCATTGCGATTAAGGAGGTCCCGCCTGCGGTGTGTAACCTTGGGACCTCCTCCTGCATATTTACCTGCAATGTACTATATTTTTGACAAGACTAATAAAATTTGATGATTTGATTTGATGATTTGATGATTTGATAAAGAAAGTAACGCGCAAGAGGTTAAAGGTGTGTGGTGTCGACATTGCATCAGCAATCATGAAGACTTCAAAGTTCGTTAACCAGTAATTTCCTCGTAGCGATAACCATCTAACTTCCTCACGAAGGTCTCAGCGCTGACTTTGTATCCATCCGCGCGGCTGTTGCTTCTGCAATGTCAGTTAATCTCGTCGTTTTCGCATGTGCGGTCGCGCTCGCGGTCATGCCCTATTTCGCATTGTTTCGTACTTGTGTCGTGAATCATGGAGGCTGAACGCGGCTGTGAAGAAACTGCACTTCGCTGCGTTTTAAACTTGGGGACTCAAATGAAAGTGTCTCTGTGGAGCGACTGTTACGCTGACTGACGGTTAAGCCTATAGTCCCGTAAGATTCCCTGCAGAAAAGTGCACTCATCAGCTCGCGCGCGGGACGCTCTCGCAACTTCCTTTCTTCTATGGTCGAGGGACGGATGTGGTTACGTTGACGTGCGATTAGTTTTCTTTGGATTTGCGGATTCTGTAAACCACGGGCTTCTGTCGTTTTTGAAAGTAGGTTAATTTTTATTGCATTTGCGTTCAGTATTTGAGAACCATGACAAATGAAAGAGCGTGTTGCGAACGTTGCGTCGCGGATTGCATGTGTGACATATTTCAGCAGTATGTGACTGCGGGAGTTATTCAGCATACATGATAAAGCTGTTCAAACGTAAATGCAGGCCATATGGTTTCCGTTCACGTTCGAACGAACAAGAGCGGAATCTGTATTTATATTTCTTAACCTATAAGAGAGAGAGGTTTATTGACAGAAAGGCAGAGAGGTCGGCCTGAGCGATAGTATGCTCTAGCCTGCTACCCTACACGGGGGGAGGTGAAAGGGGAGGAAAAAGAGTGATGAATGACGATGGTGAGTTAGAGTGGTGAGTATATACAGTCCCGTCAAGTTGGCGCATCCAGTCCAGTGGCCTGCGGGAAAGCTGTGACCGCTCGTACGACCACCGTTGCACTGTTGGCGTCAGGCCAAGAGCCAACACAAGCTCATCAGTTAATGGCCTATTATAAAATTGCTCAGTCGCGGAAATCAATTTCTGTCGGTCAAGTGCATATGCTGGGCAGGTAGAAAATATGTGTTCAAGTGTTTCTGGCACTTGACAGTGATCACAATTGGAACCGGTGTCAA
This sequence comes from Rhipicephalus sanguineus, assembly GCF_013339695.2. Lineage (NCBI taxonomy): Eukaryota > Metazoa > Arthropoda > Arachnida > Ixodida > Ixodidae > Rhipicephalus > Rhipicephalus sanguineus. Next base: position 211,316,249 of record NC_051176.1, on the reverse strand, counting down.
TACAGCCGATGAGGTGTGTATAACGTCTTGTAAAGGCCACCCCAAGACGAATCCGGTGAATCATACTTGCGATGTGTCACTTTAATTTACAAGGCATGCGGAACTTCATTTCCGGGTCCCATTTGTGCAATCACCGGTTTCGTCGTTCCGGTTTGGACCAGTGCTGAAGTGTGAAGTGTGAACTTAATTTCATTAAAATGTCTATATGTTTTCTCTTGACCGCTTGATGAGGTAATTTCAAATATACATTAGCTTAAGCTACGTGTGCCACGTAATAGGCAGTTTCAGATTAGGCTATGCAAAGATAGCGATCGTTGGGCACGTATGCTATTTTCTCCACTTAACGTGAATACGCAAGATGATGTCGTACGACGCATGCGCCGTAACCAGTTTTACACTAGGGTACGCAAATATAGCGTTTGTTGCGTACTACGCAGCGTATAACGCATGCGCAGTGGCGACAAAAGCAAACGCAAAGCTTTGAGCACCCTATTCTAAAACTGCATAGCTAGAAGTTACGGCATGTGTCATCCGCTTTGGTAGACGAATAATAAAAACAGCGCTAAACACGGGACGAGAAGAGGACACATACACGGCGCTGACCATACACGGCGAGAAGAGGACACATACATCAGCGCCGTGTATGTGTCCTCTTCTCGTCCCGTGTTTAGCGCTGTTTTTATTCTTCGTCTACCATGCAGCACCAACCAGCCCAATCAAGCACTTTGTTAAAAGTCATATCCGCTTTATTGTGTCACTGTTTGTGGATAAGGTAATCTTTGCAGCGACAGCGTACTAGTCAAGGAGCCTCCTTGGGCAAAAGCTTGGGTAACCTCCTTGGGCAAAACCAAGGAGGATACATAGAACTTGCTGGAGTGGAAGCCGCCTATGCGCCTCTATTTGGGGAGAGTGAAGCCGCGCCGAGCGCGCGGCGGCCATCTTGCCAGTGGCAAAAAGGAGCCAAGCGCTGCCGCACGCATGCGCGCTGCCGATGAAGTTGCTCGCGTTTGTAAAGTAATGAAATCAAGCAGTTCTGCTTGCAAACATTTATTTCCGACTTGTAAGCAGCCAAGTGACATCTGTAGAAGTGAATTCACCTGCACAGGCATTAGGTAGAGGCGCTTAATTAAATCAGACGCATGGTGAAAAACATGATGACCGGTGCCCTATATATGGAAGATAATCGCCCTTGACAGAGGTGGTGTCGCCTTATTATTGGTCCATTCTCGGTTTCGTTCCTTCGTCATGTGGCGTATACTCATTTTACGTACTCTTCAGCGATTTGCTTGCACAAATTGTAAACGTTCAAGCGGGTCGAAATCAAGGATGTGCTGCTCCAGTTTATGGAACCACTTTTTCTTGGCAGAAGCTACTAGGACTTCCAAGATTTAGGTGTTTTGCCCTTCGTCACCGTTATGATGGCATCACATGCATTTAGCCTGTAGCTACCAGTCCTTATTCCTCTACTTCTTCACGCATGCCAGTGACGTCTTGCGGCGGTGAAATAATTCCACCTCTGCTCTTCCGTTTAATTAAAGGTGCAACTCACCTGAGTGTAGGGCTGTGATGCACTGCTCACACGTAGTTGTACGAACTTTTCGAGCATTGAAGCCTGCTATGTATGACACCACGAAACCGGCAAAAGCAGAGAGACTTTCTGGTCAGTATCGTCCTGCAGGGCTGATGACCTGCGGGTGTCAATGAGCGTGCTTTTTGCATCTGCTATTGGCCGCGAGATCGAGCAGAGTCGCCGCCTGGCGGCTACTGGCTGAAGCGCGCCTAGTGTGGATTGCTCCCTGCGTCGTCTGCTAGCCACGTCGTGTTTGCATGTGCGCGTACGTCATGCACGTTCTCAAAGGGCGGTTTGTTCTGTTATGTTAGCGCGAGTTTAACTGCTCATACGCGTATACCTAACATGGTGTACAGAAGCAAATGGGCTTGCTCGGCTGCATGCGCATTGTAATAAGATCAGTGAGTGCGACATTCGAGAGGGCTGCGTATTGGTGTCGTACCCTTCGTTTGCCAGAATCATTTCAGTGTTGGTGCCGCTTTCTGGTTCGAGCACGTCGTAAAGTGCACTAGGCATAGTCCCAAACATAAGGAGTATTAAATAGTGCGTGAATGCCGCGTTTTAGCGACTCGTTGGTAAACAAAAACGAGGCTCATGTCCTTTTATTGTATGGTCGTGGTCCCACTACAGCGAAATATTTATATCAAGTGATGTCTGACACTTCGGTGCTCAAACTGTGCCATAAAAAAAAGACAATGGAAAGACACGGTAGTGATAAAGCGGAGTTCCCGCGCGCAATTTTAACTTTGGGCGAAATTTATGCAGAAACATCCGTGTGCTTAGATTTAGGTACGCTTTGAAGAACCCAAATGTTTAAAATTAATTCCGACGGCATGCCTTACATTTTTGTCGTATAATTTCACGCAAAACTTCATCCCTTTTTTTTACATTATCTTGAGCGTTTGAGTGGAGTTGTTATAAATTGGTGGAAGGCAGTGGATATGATTAGTTCTATAGAAAAAAAATTCCCTTATTCCATAAAATAGCCGGACCTTTGTTGCATCACTGTCGTGCACGTAATCAGTCGATGAAAACTCTGTGCTAAGCACTCTTACATGCGTATGCGTATTCGAGCGAACAGTGCTATTGAACTCATTGCACAGGAATATGGGTTGGTATATAAATGAAGAAGAAGTAAACACTTAAGTAGTTCAGGCGAGCAGTGCGTAGTACACAGAACACGAGGTAAACACGTACAGAGAAAACTACAAAAAACGTCGTGTAGTGCGTAAGCGCAGACTGTCACCCAGGGCGAGCACACCTTTCATCGGCAGATTGCGCTTCTCTCACTAGTAATAGTAACGTTGGATAATCTTCGTGCATCGATTCAACAATGAAGAGCGTATATATTACCAGTAAGCTGCAATCAACACATTTTATTCGCCGACAATCGGCTCAAACAGCTCACAACGAAGCGCCGCTGTGTGCCTTTGTATACGCGCCGCCGACCGCCTCTCCACACTATAACGCGGCGACGGTGCTGCCTCCTATCGGTCGATCTCGCGGCGAATATGGCAGCAGTATTGGCTGCATTCTAGATGGAGACAATGTCTTGGGAGCAGTTTCCTAAACTATAACTTCCGTCTGAACCGACAGGTGCTTGTATACAGCCATAGGCTGTGTAGCTACAACAATACCATGGTTTGGGCGAGTTGGTCCATCATTAGTGAAAACTTGAAAAACGCGAATGACGAAGACGAAAACCACATACAACAGGACTTGCGCTGTTTAGCTGTTGCATTCTTATGTCCGCCTCATCCACGTATTAACCCAAAGAGGTTTTCGGCATTGTACTGACTGAGTTTGTGTGTCAGCAAGTACTTCAGCTGATCCTGGCCGACAACCTCGACAAGTATTCTTTCGGTGCTTGCCATATGCATATCCAAAGCACAATAAATCCAGTTTTTTTTTTTTTTCAGTTCTTCTGTCACTGCACTTCCTGCCGGGTCTCTCAGCCCATTTACGTATTCTCGAGTCTCAGAAAAAAACGGCTTCTAGCAAGCAGTCAAAGCAATCCGGCGTGAAGTGCACGGAGCATATAGGTGATCTTCGTCTTTCGCATTCCACGGTGAGCAGCCATCTCCCACAGGCTCCGCACTGAGGGATCTTTAGGAAACCTGTCAAAAATATCACGGCTATTATTTGTTGCACGCTCATACCTTATCATACCGCGTCAATTAACACCCCTCAGTAACGCGCGTAATGGCTGAATCGAAGACGTTTTCGCGTACTTACGGGCAGAATGTGAGGCCACAACCTTTCTTCAGCCTGTTTGCACATCCATAAGCGACACAAGAGGCAACCATCGTCAAACCGTTGGTGTTTACATGGCCAGAGCGTCAAGCAGCAGCGCAAGCAGCAGCGCGCGACGGCGTGGAGCGCGATTTCTGCCTCTGGCAAGATGGCGACTGCCGGCTTCACTCGACGAGCGCCCCCTCCACTCCAGCAAATTCTACGTATCCTCCTTGGTACTAGCTCAGGGTTTCTTCCGCAATAATATCTGCATGTAACGAGAGCCTGGGCACGCTTTTCTCTTAGTTGCGAATTTCTGAGGGCATGAGAGTCAAAGACGGGTTTCACGGGGAGGAGTTCGGCATTTTTTCTCAGTGCTGTAATTTCTCAGTGCTGCCTTGATTATCTCGATGCGCTTTCGGACTTGTGATTTATGTTTTCCCTTCTCTGTTAACCTCCTCCTTTTTCTATAAAGCCGGTACCTCTCAGCAGAACCAAAAGGTTTTCTTGCGCGTCTCTTGTGTCTGGTTAGCATGCTCCTTCTCTGTCGCCGTACGGTGTTATCGAGTTTTCAACTTTTCACACCGTCTTATGTTAGGTATTATAGCATATAATCAAATTATATTTTCTCCTATTTATTGCAGGTGGTACACACCCTAGATATTTAGAAACAAAGGCTGCGCCAACTAAATTATGACCTTCTTTCTTTTTTGATGAGACGACCGGCAGGTTTTCGTATGAATAAAGATGGATGTCGAGAGATTTGCATTTGCCTCTTTTCCTTGGGGACTTTTTAAAAAAAGGTCACAATTTATAAAGCAGTTGATAACTTTTTTGAGCGTCTGCGTTTGTCAGTATTTTCACGAAATTGCACTAGGGCCATTGTGCTAAAATGTTTGATGTGGAACGCTGCCTCATACTGCTAATCAGGGTGTCGGAACGAAATGTTTTTCGTTTCGGTTTTAGTTTCGTTCCACCGCAAAAAGTTCCGTTCCGTTTCTGTTCCGGAACGAAAAAAAAATGTTCCGTAACGGTTCGTAACGGTCTTTCATGCAAAAATTTGAAGTTAAGGTAATCATAAAGAACATTGGATTTGTGATGTAGTTACTTGCCCTCCTCTTAGGAAAGTGGGACAAGGCTAAAACACATGCTTCATAGGAGCGGAAGTAACTGCACCACGAATTCCTACTAACTAGCACAAACCAGTAATAATTTCAAAGTGATAGTATTTACTTTCTTAAAAGACAAATACGAATTTTTTTAGTGGGCTCAACGCTTTCTGTCAAGGGAGTGAGCACGATCTCCGAAGCAGCGCGTCATTGAGTGTACTCTCTGATAGGCGAGACCGCTGTTCTGATAAAAAGATCGCCAGGCCTGCGCGGAACACGCAGCGCACTCACAGCGAAAGCTGGAAGGGCGCACTTTGTAGAGCCCGTCGGAGAGTCTCTTGGGGCAATAATACAAGTGAACATGCAAGGTACCTACTACACCATAAATCATCCCAATTTTTCTGAAGTAAGAGAAGTTCCCACTATGCCATTTTTCATCATTCTTCGGAGTCTCGTGGTACACGCTACACATCTGTAAGGCATTATGTGCACTTTGTGCTGTGACTGATGATGACAAAGAATTATGGCTGAGCACATTGCAGTGGGTGGGAAAGCAGTATTGCGGAATGGGCGCCTTCATTCCATTTCACTCCAATTCCGGGGAATTCGAACTTGCCGCAATTCCATTCCTTTCAATTCCTCGGAATGAAAAAAAACTTAGCCCATTCGCACTCTGGGAATGGCCGGGCAGTTCAATTCCAATCCTGTAATTCCTTGACGTAGGAAAGGCATCTTGATAGTTTTATTGAGTTAAGCCTCTGTTTCTAGTAGGCGCGTTGCTTATAAATGTACCGTGCTGTAATCAGCAAAGCCATTTTAAAAATACTGCTTTATTGTTAATTCGGAGGCTCTGACTTACTCATACTTGAAGTTTGAAAAACAGCACGTAGACGAAAACGTGCTCTATTTTCGGAAAAACACGTAATTCCATTCCCATTCCATTCCGTGCAAAAGGCGCTTAATCCATTTCCATTCCATTGTTCCAAGCGTTGTCCCCATTCCAATCCGGGGTCGCGAAAATGTGGAATGATTACGGAGTCATTCCAATTCTGGTGGGGCAACTCCGCAACACTGGTTGGAAGCATTAAACAACACACTCCTTGCGCTATTAGCATTGCGTAATGACCGGTTGTTATTTTACTCTTCTGCCACGCTATATTACATATATCAACACGATTCCGTGCCCGACATGACGCCTGTATAGAGCATTTTTTCGAAGGAGTTACAAGCACCAGCGTGGCACTGTGGTGGAAGACCCGACTGCCACGCAGAGGCGCGGATTGAAATCCCATCCGATCCTGGATTTTTTTCTCATTTAATTTTTCTTATATCACGCGATAGCGGTCACGGAAACCGGCGGCGGCGGATAACTATGGCGCCAAAGTCAGCTGTTGTGATCTCATGACAGCTTTCGTTGTAACAAACTTCACCGCCGACAATGCCCTCTCTATGCTGGCCTGCGTGACAGGCACGCAAAAGTCCACTTGCGTTAATATAAACATCCCTGGCTGCCACTGTTTTTGTTCTTCGCACAATTTCAACATATCTTTGCTTTGGAATTCCTGCCTGAGGTACGCGCTAATACTGTACCCTGAGATATGCTCACAATGCATGGGTTCAGTTGCTCCGGATAGGGAAGTTTTCTCGTGAACCGAAAAACGATAGAAAAAATTTCGGTTTCACTCCGGAACGAAATAATAAATAAAGTTTCGGTTACGTTTTCGTTCCGGTCGAAAATATCGTTTCTTTCGTTTTTCGTTTTCGGTTTTCGTTCCGTTCCGACACCCTGCTGCTAATAGTACAACTTTCATGCCACTTCTAGTGTTCTTAGCAGACTTCCGAAAGTGCCTAGGGATTTCCATCTGAACTTGTCATGAAGCCCCGTGTTCAGAGTTCCTTGCCACACATTGTGATATTTTGACGCCGAGCAATCTGATGTACGAAGTGCAATACCCTGACCTGCCTCTGACAATCCTGAGTTTATAGCTGTGTGCTTATTGAGTAAAAAGAGGGGGAGAGTCACAATTTCTTTAGCTGATGTGTCTTATCGTTATATTTGTTCTTTTAGCGTAACATTTTTTAATACTGGGCATCATAATACAAACTTGGTGTTTTGATCAGGCTGGTATTTTTATATTCCTAAATTTTATTTATTCATGTCAGTAAGTGGCCCATTCAATGTAATTTTTGTGCTCGTTTCCATTAGCTTTCTGTTCATACATTTTGTTTTTGTGCTACAGTTGGTTTAGTTGTGCTTTTTGTTGTATGTTGTAATTTACAGTGTTCATATTTTCCGCTAGCCATGGCGCATTTCAGGTTAACTAGTGTATTCTTTAGGGATGTCAAACCATAATTCCTGTGATAAGTTTTGTACGCTGCATTTCGAAGTGGGTGCAGTTTGAAACATGGATGCTGCATCCATAAATATTTTCTAGCTAACGTCTAAGATGGCGCCTTTTGTTGCGAACGTCTAGTCTTACTTCTGTAATGATGCCAGAGTTCTTTGCCAACATTTTTTCAGTGGGTAATGTTCCAACAGAGGCATGTTGTAAGAAAGTTCCTAAAAGTTCCATTTTGTGAGCTTTAGCGACAGTGATTTTGCAAGCCATTTACGTTCTTTTTTTATTACGTATTCTTGGCTGGATGGGCCAAATATTATCTTGCAGGTTTGCTTTCTTATTAGTGTTTTCAACACATTGAAGTCGATTTCCACTGACTGCGGTCTTAAGTAGCGTTGTTTTAAAACGAAGGGAGACAAACACCAGGTGCTTGATGCATGCCTCCTTTCCTGCTTTACAATGGTGTGTTGGCTGTGGCTCGGTGTAGCATCTTCTAACTCATTCAGATATCGGACTGGTATGGCAGATTCATCAATGTGCAATAACCGCAACTGTGTAGAGACCAGCGATCATCTCTTGTGCCGCTGTCCCCAATTTCAACAACATCGCCGGACCGTGTGCCAGTGTGCCTTCAGGAGACTTGATGGTCGGCCTTTTACTGAAGGAATGATCTTGGGAGTCTGTCTTCACAGCACATCAGCCCAGAAAACTACAGGAGCCCTCCAGCAGTAATTCAAGGCAACAGAATTGAACGACCGGCTGTGATACACTCCTCTGTTTCTGTGCCCTCATTCCCCTCCCCATGAATAGGGTAGCGAACTGGACACTAGTTAACCTCCCTGCCTATCCTCTATTCCCTCTCTCTCTCCCCCTCTTACAAGAAAAAAGTTCAGCGGAAGATGATGCGTTGAGGGAACGTTTCAACATGGAGGCTTGTCTTCGTCATGGCCCTGACGGAGTCCCCTTGTCGAGCCGTTGGCTTCAGCGACATTCCCTTTTCGACAATTTCTCTTCACTTAATCCTTGTGTTTCATTCAGTAGAGCTAATTGAGACGACGCTTACATATTGCAGAATGGCTGTGCCAGATCCTAAGTTTTGTCATATTGCATTGTTAGTTGTTTGACAACAATTTTGCTAATGATGAATCGTGCAACAAGTTGTGTTCATGAAGGTTGAATACTATACCTGCATTTTAACTACCGCGATATTTTGTGTTCTTTTACCGCTTCTGTATAATGTTATCTTGTCGCATACTATATCTCATTTTGTGGTTTTTACGTTTCTATGCTGTACAAGAATCGTTGCTGTTTTGCATAATAAATTACGACATGACGACTTTTGTCTGTGAATCTACCGAGCTCTCGCTCTGTAATAGTAATTACAGAATAAAGTGGCTGTAATTATCATAACAGAGAGGGCTTCTTATAAACGTGCACTAATCGCATGCACAAAAACAAAACAGCAAAACGAAAAGAGATCCTGCATGACGTCTTAAAAACGACTAGAAAACGTCTTCTAAAAGACAGTGCAATGTGATATTTTAGGTATCGAGCAATCCTTTTTGCAAAATGGGATTTTTTGCGACGTTTTTAAAACATTTTTCTAGATGGTCTTAAAAACGGATTCCAGCCGGACATTACACGAGATATACGTTTTCTAGACATTTAGCTTCTATTTCGTGACGTCTTCTAGACGTTTTTATTGTTTCGGATAAACGTTAATAAAACGTCAATTATCCGTTTTGTGCTACCTGGGTGTAAGTCTCCTTGCTGACGCATATCCTGAAGGGCCAAGTGGTCGGAGACACGAGAGGTATGTCGAATGTGCGCACTGAGGCAATCGACAAAGGAATGCCGATGTGCCAAGCCCCGCGCACAGTTACAAAAACGCATGCAGTATCGAGTCTCACAAAATATCTAAAAAAAAAAGCGCTCGCCAGAGAATACCGCTGCAGCTATTGTGTTAGCTTTTCTTGTGTACTCCTCAACTCATCACGTTGATTGATTTCACGTTTTCCTCGCAATGATTTGGGCGCTTCATTTCTTTACGAAAAGAAGTTGAGGTTAATTGCGGGAACTTGTTATTGACCCGCAGGCGATTCACTACATCACAAAAAACCCTGTTAGAAGCACCCATTGGAATGGATTTATCTGTGCCGGCCAGTCTGTCTTTTGGAGCCTCCATTTCTGGGTTCTGCAATGCGAAAGTTTGCGTGGTTGTGCGGAATTATCTTAATGAAACCAATCGGTTAACTAGCTAAACGTTATTATCTTTTTGTGTATACACAAATCTGAAAAAAAAATTAGGGCATTTATTTATTTATTTATTTATTTATTTATTTACTTATTTATTTATTTATTTATGAACTATTACCAATATATGTGGGTAAAAAAAAGCTGGTTTTTTATATACATTTCATATAGCACGGAAATTTCCTATAAAATTTTGTAACGTCTTTATTCTATAAATTACCCTATTCTTAAGCTTTATAACAATTTATTAAACCACTCAATTCTTGACCGATCCCCCACAGTTGGTGTGAGCCGCAATTAATAGGTGAGCAACAACAACTTATTATTGCTGTCAGAGTGCATCTTCATGCAGTTCCAATTTACTTTAACCGCCGGCTTCTTGGCCAATCCTCCGTTGTGGGTGTGAGCCAAATACAAGGAACAAGCAAGCAAGCAAGCATCGTATAGCAACGGTGCGGTCACGCTCGTAAGTACCAGCTTAGATGGCCAGCTCGTATAAACTAATTTTCCTTGCAATCGATTGCCCCTGATCAGCATCAACCTGTATGTGGACATGACGCGCGAGACCAGTCGTTGCCTCATTGAGGCGAAGGACGTTTAATTATTACGCAGGCCACGTCGTTGAGTGCGCTATCGAGACATTTCACAACGCTCATTACGAATTTCTGGCGCTTGTCTTGCGAACAATTGCCATCAGCAGTGCTCCCGCGTGAAGTCAGAATAGCGTTTGTGTCGCGGTGGTAGATCTGACCAGCATTTTATGCAAATCAGTGTATACCACTACATAATCCCTGATGAGTGTTGAGAAGAAATCTGTGCATGATCCGAGTATACCAACATCTCGACATTTCCGAAACCTTTGTTTGTGGGGCAGCATTATTTTGTTTAATTTTCCGAATATGTTAGGTGATTTTTTATGAGAGACAGATCCATCTAAAGTCTCCTGTATAGCAGAAAGCGCAATTCTGTCAAATCACGTTATTTGCAGAGGCAGACATAACTCCCACGATAAACCGCAACTTTCGCTAGAAATTAAAACTTCCACCTTCTACCTTGGGAGATTTGCATCGTGAAATTGAGGAGTGCGAAAGAGTGGGTGCCCGGCGGGCGCAGAAAAAGGCGATCCTCGGCGGCGAAGTAGTCTCTCCTTGCCGTGACATCACATCTCCGCGACCGCAGCGGCGCCAGTGTTCGTTGTCAAAGCTAATACTGAACAAAACACAGGTCGTAAAAAGAACAAACGTGGCCTAATGAGAATGCGTATTCCAAACATCATTTTGATATGAATGATGTGGAGTTGGAATTTCAAGTTACAGTCAATATTTACAGACCCAGTAATGTTACAGCCAATATTTACAGATGTAAATATTGGACATACAGGCGATGAACTATAGTATCAACCTTGGTTACAACCGTAATTGACAGAGATTCGTCAGTATTAAAAATTGATGTGTCATCAGGAAATGGTGTGCAGTTAAAACCAAACCACATATGCGCGAAAATGCACGCGACAGCGACGAGCGACGAGCGACGCGACGTAGATCGCCTTCGCGCAAGCGGTCGCTTGCATGGGCAAACCTTTTATATTCACGCGTGGTCAAGCGACGGCTTCGGCGAGCGATCTCCACTGTTGCTGGCACGAGGGCCTTTACTCGTACCAAAAGTGGCGCGTTGTCAACGGTATGCAATGTAAAATACGATGTTTTGCTGCATAATGGTGCATAAAATGTTTATCACTGTCTTGCAGTATTTTTTTTTTCGATCCCGTTACTGCTGCTGCGTGCCGCCAAGCCGTGTCACAGACGGCGCAGGACTTGTAGTTCCTGTCCCTGAGGTCCCATAACGCACGTTCGCGTTCTACGACGTCAACGTAGCGCTCGTCGCTGTTGGCCATGAACGTTGTTGTTGGAGCGCGTCGAATAGGAAGTAGCGACAACTAGCAGTACGTCACTGTACATCCTGTTCCAGTGTTTTGCTATTGGCTGCTCGAGCACAGCACTTCCGGGCGACAGATTCTAATGCACGGCCGGTCTTTAATAGCGAGCACGCGCCTCCAGACCGGCCGTGTCTCAAACCAAGCGATCGCGCGATATCGGTCACGCGACACGTCGCGCGAACGGCCCGTTTCGTCGCTCATAGCATCGCTCGTCGCTGTCGCGTGCATTTTCGCGCATATGGGGTTTGGCCTTTAGAATATGTGTGGCAATCGGGGAGATCATCAAAGTAAATTAAAAAAAAAGGTATTGAGCCTAAAGTTAATCCCTGTGGTACGTCTAAATCGATCTTCTTTCGGTTTATAATAAGCACCCGAAATACCAACAACCCGATACCTTTCTGGTAACTGATTATGTAACAGCAGTGAGGGAAAATCTCTCATACCTACTGAATCTAGATTTAAGTTAAGAATGGCCTGGTCACTGCTATCGAAAACATTTAAAAGATCTAGAACTATGGATCCTGATAATGTTCGATCCTCAAGGGATTCCTTCAATTAATCGGTAAGAGATGCGAGTGATATTCGTCAGCAGTGTAACCGGGTCGAAGTCCAAATTGGTGAGATGAAAGAGACAGAGAAACAACGTTATTAAAGTGGGACTGGTTGGTTTCTGGTTACTGCGGGTGGAGCCCCTGTTCCAGGGCTCCACTGGCTATTGCGGCTCGCAAGGCCTGGTCGAGCGTCGCCAATTGGCTTCCCAAGCGGGGAGTCTCGCCTCCCACGACCAATTCATGAGCGTGTCTGTAACTGATATGGCCACAACTCCATCGGGGTCGAACACCTTGATGGAGTTTTACATTTATGGTGCTAAAAAGAGTTCACTGGTACCCGTGTGACAGAGGTATGAGTAGCGGTGAGACGGCGTCTGCCAGACGCTGCGTGCACTGATATGTTATGTGTTTCATAAGGGGTGTGCGGATAGTGAAATTAAGAACCGATCGATTACGAATCAAATACTATTCTAATATAGTTCTCGAATATGAAGGCAACCATTTTCAAGACAGACCTGTAATTCTACAACTTTTTATTTCAAACAAATATTCACAAACGTCAGCACAGTAACGTTACCGTTACTGTGCTAACGTTTGTGAATATTTGTTGTGAAATACCACAATTATGTAAACTGAATAGCACTGATAGTTGGGCGAGTCGGTAAGCGTTCATGATTGTGAAATGGCGTGACGAAAGGACACGCAACACTGACGATGTGTCTTAGTGTCTGTCTTCTTCGTCAGTGTTGCGTGTCCTTTCGTTGCGCCGTTTCATAATCATAATTATGTAAACTGGGGTAAGCTCGTGCACAGTAGCCCGTACAGCCTTCTAGGCGGTGGCGTTGCCGGGGGTTGTCAATTCCCCTTCCGAAATTTTTCAATTTTGCATGTGTGTATATACGCGCACACATACAAACGCGAGCACGAACATACATAAAGTATGGATGACCCCCCCCCCCCCCCTCTCCCACGAAAAAAATTTTGCTACGCTACTGCTTCCAGGTATTTTTTAACTGTGGGCTGAATATAGCTATTCGAGTTGGTACTTTGTCTCCAGCTTTTAAATAAAAATAAGACCTAAAGGTTAAATAGTGCTATAATGAACATCATGAGTCTCACAATAATGATAGTGGATTGTGGACACATTCGCGTCGGCGACACTGGAGTTTAAAGCAAAAATTCCTTCATCCGGTGATGAGTATAGCTTCGATAGTCCCGTAAAAGCTTGGTCTGCATGCGTCTTGACAATTTACTAATTAAAACAAGCCTTATTATCCTTCGCTCTTCCAATGTGTTGTTCCGTATAGCGGCTTTCCCGTTGGTGCTGATTATTCGAAAATTATTTGAAAAATATTCAATATATATGGTAAATGCACTATTTGATTCGAGTACCGAATCGAATAGAACGCTATTCGATTCGTTACTCGCAGAAGCGTAGCCAGAAATTTTTTTCCGGAGGGGGGGGGGGTCAACCATCTTTTTTTTATATTCGTGCGTGCGTTTGTATGTGTGCGTGTATACACATGCTAAATCGAAAATTTTCGGGCGGGGTTCCAACCCCCCCCCCCCCCCGGCTACGCCTCTGGTTACTCGAAATTTTCGATTATTCGCACCCCCCTATAGTTTTTGAGTGCCGGGGTGGAGTCGCACCACGGGCGTTTGTCGCTGCGTTGCTCGGGGAAAATTTTGCGAAGTCTACTCAAGTGTGGGCCCTCTGTGTCTGTATTCGTCGCCAGTCCTTCGCCTGCTGAGTTTGGTGTGAGGTGGGACTTTCGTTCGCCTTCCCAGCCGTTGTGCCTCAAGTGCGTCTCTCAGTGTGTCGCCGGTTGTTCGAGATGGCGTCCGTTCGAGCGGTGTGTGTGCCATGGCTCGGCCTGTCGTGCCTCGGCCTGTCAGACGGTCCGCCCGATGCGTTCCACTTCGGTGCATGCCGGACACCACATTGTACCGTGGTCCATTTTCCGGATTGCCTGCAAAACGACACTCGGTGAGAAGAAAGAATATTAAATATGTAGAAGTGCTTTGTCAACTGCTTTTTGTTTAGTTTCTCAGCGGCTTTACTGATCAAAGAAGGGGAAACAGCGCTGAATTTTGGACGAACACAAAGGAAGACAGCAGACGACGACAGACGCTGTCTTACAACTCTAAAACAGCGCCTGTCGTCGCCTGCTGTCTTCCTTTGTGTTCATCCAAAATTCAGCGCTGTTTTCCCTTCTTCGCACAATGAACCAACCTGCCCAAGCCTTAACCCTAGAAGGCTTTACTGAACAATGGTAAAAAAAAAAAACTTGTTTATTTATGTGTGACGCACCTCTGGGGTTGTTTTATAACTGTTCTGCTTCAGGGCAAACTTCCGAATAATAATAATAATAAAAAAGATTGGCCTGTAGTTGGCAAGCAATGAAGAATCCCTTTTCTTAAAAACTGGAGTAATATTACTGTGTTTAAGTTCGCTAGGAAAGGTGCCTGTTTTAAATGTGTGTTTAGAAGAGCATCAGAAAAACGAGATTGGTTTGGAAATTAATATAACATGACCAGGATGAATGTTGTCCAGCCTAGCGCTAGTCATCTTTTAATTTGTAATTACTGACGCAACCTCATCGGTGATTGTTTGAAATAGATGTAACGATTGGGGAAGGCGCTTTGATGCATACGTATGCGCATTGTTCTGCTCATGTAGAGGTGTCAGGGAAAAAAATCGCTAACAACATCAGCGATCATGAGTGGCTTCAAATAAATTTGATCACTGTGGGTAATTTTGTATATGTAATCAGCGTCATGCTTTCTCTTGAAAAAATAATTCACTTTTTGACATTTTTTATTTGCGTCACAGCCGCGTTCAGTCATTTCTTGCTTAACATTTTCTTTTAGCATTTCTTATCCCGAGCAGCAAGCGACTTGCAGAGCTTCTTCACGTGCACTAAAATGATGCCTTTTCTTTTCGTAAAGGTTTTCTCGCGCGCTTTAGTGATGTATCGGCAATTCATGAGTTTTTAGATAATGCTACTTTCTTTTTGCATTTGTGTGTCTGAAAGAAGGAATGATAGCACGATAACAGCTTTGTTCAAAATTGTGAGATGGTTAGTTTTGGATCGTTTGTGACAAGAATGGAGGCCTCCAAGAATCATTCTTGGCCTCCAAGAATGTTTTTTTTTTTTTTTTTTTTTTTTTTTTTTTTATCGAACACCAGAATGGTGTGCGGGATAAGAACAGCGGTTCGAGGTAGTGGGCAGAAAAACGGGTGAATGGTTAATAATATCACTTTTCAAGTACTCCTGGGGGATTCAAAATATTAGACAATGGATAATCGATTAGAGTGCTGGACCCCCCGTGAACTGGACTAAGGGAACGTTAAGAGGACCCTGAAACGGTTTTGACGATTTTGTACAAACGCATTGAGCCGATAAAGCAAGTCTTAATTAAGGATCATTCGCAGACCAATTTAAGCTCTCTGCGTCAAGCGTGTAATTTATTACAAGACTTTAAACATGCGAATCGCTACACATTGCAGCGGCGCAGTCGAGCGAGTTTTCAACTTCCCGCTTCCCTTCTCATTGTTCCATTATACGTAGCACCGGCAACCGATCTGACTGGATATGACCAGCCTACGTCACTGAACCTCCGGTGGACAGCGAGCGTCGTCTGCCTGAACTGCGATCTCGAAGTTTCTGGAGAAGCGGCGAAAGGCGGGCTAGTTAGTACATAACTTAAAACTTGAGAAACAGCGCAAAGACAGGACGAAGGAAAGTGCGCCCGTCCGTGTGTCACTTTCCTTCGTCCTGTCTTTGCGCTGTTTCTCAAGTTTCGAAGTTTCTTTTCTCGGACGCCATGAATTGCCCTATATAGCTGCGTTGTGGGCTGCAAATCTAGTGATTGGGAACTTGTAAACCTGCGACATCGTGTAAGCTAGGCATGCATAGGCGTGCGTACAGGGGGCCCAGGGGGACGCACCCCCCCCCCCCCCAGTCACCTAAGAAGAGGGGGGCGCAAAGTCTGCCCCGTACATTGACTTATAGGGAGGGGAGGCGCCACGATGAACCTTTCCCCCCCTATAGGCTCCGTGCAGACGTAACTCCGCCGCCAATGAAGGCTCCCCTAGCGGCAACAAGCGCAGACTTGACGGGATACTCTCACCCGCTCGCCCTGCTCCTTCAACGGTTCCGCGATGACGGCGCGCGGCCTTCTCGCGGGCTGTTCGTTTTGTGTCGGTTATGCCAAACTCTAAGAATAATTGCTGCGTTGTTGGGTGCAGTAACACCTATATATATATACAGAAAGTCTCCAGGTTCGCGATTTTACTGGTTTCCTATCAGAGACCATAAGCAATCTGCACGTTTGCCTAGCATGTCAATTACCCTGTGCGCCTTAGAGATACAAAAAAAGAAAAAAAAAATGTGCCGGTCTAAATAAGTGCACTAAATGTACATCGCAGAGCAGAATCATTGCCAAAACGAAGTGTCAAAAGGTATTACTTCACACCTTTGTCGCAGTAATTATGCAGAAACGCTCATTTGCCGAAGCATTTCTGTTTAATAACATGCGTGCTGACAGTTCGGCCACTTCCTGATGTGGCACTTCGACATACTGCTTATATATATACTCAGCTGCTTGCCTGAGAGCCTACATAAAAATGAGCAAATAATCCGTTTCAAAACAAACAAGCTCAGCGTTTGAGTAGAGGCAGGAAGGAGCATGAGGTGGGACTGCGATATGCCGCGTCGCTGGCCTCTGCCCGGAGCACGTCAAAGTGCACTCAGTGCTGCCGAAAAACCTCAGCACGTGCTCGACGTCGATACTCTTTGCCTTAACTGTAGAGGCAGAAGTTCCTCCAGATTATTTGTAATGAAGCTGACAAAAGGAGAGAAGATAAAAAAAACTCGCTCGATCACTTTTTTCCATTTTTTTTTTTGTGATTGCCACAGTTGAGTGTTTCGGGTAGACGTTTTTAATTAAAGGAAAGCCCCATTATCGCGGTTTGCTTGTCTTCAATGCGCACATAATTTCATTCAGGCACAATGGAACTGCCGCGGCGGTTTTATGCTTTCCTACGACTCCGGCACGGCACTCCCAGTTGGCCGCACGGATGTCCCTGCTTCAAGTGATAAGAAAACATTACATGACCTGTAACTAAGAAACAGCAAACTTAAGCGACATACCTCGATTTTCACGGATCTTCCCGGCGCGTTCATTCGCATCTGTGGTGCGCACTTCCCCGTGACTGACGATCCGGCGTGCAACGTCTCTTCCACGAAGCCGTGAACATGCCTCGCCAGCCTCGCTTCGATCGAGAAGCCCTCTGCCCTTATTTAGATTAGCTCCTCGGAAGAAACCATCTATAGCACGTAGCTCTCTGAACCCAAATGTAATAATAATTGACACGCTTTGCAGTGCCATGGCTAGCTAGCAGCCGCTGTGACGACCGCTCGGCTGCACTGGTTGAAATCGGCGCAGTGAACGCAATGCAATCGCCGGTGTTGTCGTCTCTTTCGAGCAGCCACCAAGTCTGCTGCCATGTTAGCCTGAGGGTGACAAGCTGTGATCGTTTAGTGAACGAAGCGGCGCGCAGTTTCGCTCAACGAGCCCGTAGCCTCCGTGTCGTCTTCCCTTGCTCATGCATTTTATGCTGCCGCGTACCCCGGGGGTTCACGAGGTCTGGCGAAAAGAAGCATACCCTCTAACATCAAGGGTCTGTGGCAGCTGCTAACAATTTAACGTCTTTTGAAAGCGAACGGAAACGAAAACGCGTCGGAGCGAAGCAGCAGAACACGGCGCAGAGGCTTGCTGCCGCTTGCGTCGTCTGCTCCCATATCCCGTCAAGTTTGCTGCCGTGGCCGCTGTGGCGCTGGAGGCCGCGCGCGACTGTGGCGGCTCCTAACGTATGCACGGTGCCTATACCCCTGAAGGGGAACCCTGCGCGCGCCTATGAAGGCATGTGAGGCAATTGGCGAGCGGAGTCGCTTCATGCAGCTCGTCGGTGCAGTGAGGGTCGGGTTCTCGCTATCCAACGCCAGGATCCACGCAGCGGCTGTAACGTCACCCCTGAAGACACTAGAGCACTGCACGGGCCCGGGCCGGCCCGAAAGCCCGGGCCGGCCCGCGGGCCGGGCCGTTCGAAGCGTTTTCCGGCGGGCCCGGGCTGGGCTCGGGCTTGAAAGTGCGGGCCTGGGCCAGGCCCGAGCTTGAGGTTGCGGGTCGGGCCGGACTCGGGCCCGCTTATTAAAAGGCCTAAGTCCGGCCTTCTATCACACGTGAACGTTATGCATTGCATAGTCTAAGGCATTCCGTGCCAATTAGCTTGATTATATAATTATATTGCACATGGCGATTACGTTTCCGTGACGACGTTAGAATATGAACGATTTATATTTGATCTGCTTTCGGCGGGCTGTCCACCATATGTAACGTTAACGTTTTTTATCTTGCGCTGCAAGAAATTATTAATCAGGAGCCTCTTTTAAAAAAAATGTGTAATTAATGTTTCCAACGCGAGTGTAGAAAACAGCATTAAAGAAAATGTCCCGGGTTTGCTTCTATCCGCTTTTTCATGTTGTACACTTCTTTTAAATAAATTTTGTTGCTATGTTTTATCTTCACTATACTGAATGACTTTGTTATTACGTGCCAAAACCACGGTATGATTACGAGGCGCGCCGTAGTGGGGACCGGATTAACTTCGACCACCTGGAGTTCTTTAACGTGCACCTAAAGATAAGTACATGGATGTTCTTGCATTTCGCCCCCATCAAGATGCCGACGCCGTCACCGCGGGAATCGCACCCGCGTCCTACGACTTAACAGCGAAACAGCTTAACCGCTGAGCTACCACCGCGGGCAAGGCAACATTTCGATGCATGTACACACCGGATTTTCCGTCTGATCGCCCGCTACAAAGCGCAAGGCATCATTAATAATTATCATCAACAACTAATATCCTCTAGCGGGCCGGCGCCGGGCCTGGTCATGAAAACGCGCACCCTTGATAAGTTTAGTAATGAACGCCCGGGTCCGGGCCGGGCCTGGGCTTTGAACCACGGGCCCGGGCCGGGCTCGGTCATGCACGCCCGGGCCCGGGCCATGGCTTGGAACCACGGGCCCGGGCTGGGCTTCATAAAGCGGGCCCGGGCCGGGCTCGGGCCGAGAAATCAGGCCCGTGCAGTGCTCTAGAAGACACAACCACGTTAATTGCACAAGTTTACGCTTATCGGTGATCGTTCCCAAACACTTCTTGTTTGCCTGCATACTTGTTGGTGTTTGCAAATTGTCGGCGCACAACAGAGTAAAATAAGAGAGAAAGAGAGAGTGAAACCTTTATTTGATGTTATTGAGAAGATCGGTGAGTCATATAAAATGATAGGGTTGCGGCACCTGTCGGAGCAGATCTCAACCACTCCACCATCCGTTTCGTC
This sequence comes from Rhipicephalus sanguineus, assembly GCF_013339695.2. NCBI lineage: Eukaryota > Metazoa > Arthropoda > Arachnida > Ixodida > Ixodidae > Rhipicephalus > Rhipicephalus sanguineus. The sequence continues at coordinate 211,296,853 of NC_051176.1, read as the reverse complement.
TCCGCTGCCCGGCGGCGCGGAGACTGTAGCCCAGCTCAACCTAAGCTCAACCCGTGGACTGCGCTTCCCTCGCCAGCGACGGCTGTGCGTTCGACGAGTTAAGGAGGAAAGACAGTACTGAGAATTAAGGAGGATAACATATTGTCACGCACTTACAGGCGTTGTAGGGCAAGAACACCGGAACAGCAAGACGCGAATGACAGACACGGTCCAACGGCTAGCCCTCCTCGCCTTCGTCTTCTTCGCCTTTTCGGCTTGCCACGGCATGCTGGCTCAAAACACCAGGTGGCATTATTCCCCCTCCCAACGGAGCATCGACTCGATGCTGACACACAGGAGATACACTGAAGAGGCCGATAAAGAAAAAAAAATGAACAAGAGAAAAAAAAGTGAAAGAAATACGTTATAACACATAGCGAAGATGCACGCGAAAGAAAATTAGGTCTGGGGTCCGCAATAAAAGCAAAAAACGCAGTTCACAGTTCTTTGGAGAGCTAACCGACAACGGCAAAGGGAAAAGAAAGTTTGCTGCACGACGAAAATAGTCACCAAAAATAATCACCGCGTAAAATATGGTTTTAGGCGTACAACATGTACAACCTCTGTGCGCGGTACACGGCGTTGGGACGATGCTGAGCCTCCGTCTGGGATAACTTCATAGTTAACTTCGCTCACACGCCTTAGTACTTTGTACGGTCCGAAGTACTTGCTCAGGAGTTTCTCGCTGAGACCTCGTCGTCGAATGGGAGTCCAAACCCAAACTTGGTCACCAGGTTCATAGGTAACTTGTCGATGGTGGATGTTGTACCTTCGTGCATCTGCACACTGCTGCGTTCTTATGTGCACGCGGGCCAGTTGACGCGCTTCCTCTGCGCGCTGAATGTAATCTTCGACGTCAGGAGCTAACTGCTCGTGCTGGTAGTTGTCGTCATAAGGAATCATGGCGTCTAGCATGGATTGAACATCTCGACCATAAACGAGGCGGAATGGCGTGAATCGAGTCGTTTCCTGTGTTGCGGTGTTGTACGCAAACGTTACGTACGGTAGGATTTCGTCCCACGTTTTATGCTGCGCATCCACGTACATAGAGATCATGTCCGCCAGCGTTTTGTTGAGCCTTTCTGTCAAACCATTAGTCTGAGGGTGGTACGCAGTGTTCTTCCGGTGGTTCGTGTAACTGAGCTTGAAGATGTCGTCCAAGAGCTTCGCCGTAAACGCTGTCCCTCGGTCAGTGATGATGAATGACGGGGCGCCGTGACGAAGCACAATGTGATGCATGAAAAACTGGGCGACTTCGGATGCTGTCCCGCGGGGTAGTGCCTTCGTCTCAGCGTAACGGGTCAAGTAATCAGTGGCGACAATGATCCACTTGTTTCCGGAGTAGGACAAAGGAAACGGCCCAAGGAGGTCCATTCCAACCTGGTCAAACGGCGTACGTGGTGGATCGATGGGTTGTAGGAGGCCTGCAGGTTTTAAAGGTGGCGACTTGCGACGCTGACATTCACGGCATCCTTTCACGTAGCGCTTGACGCAAGCAGCCAGTTTAGGCCAGTAATATTGTTGTCGCACCCGATCAAGAGTCCTCGAGTAGCCCAGATGGCCAGATGTCGGCTCGTCGTGGCAAGCTAACAGGATGTCATCGCGAAGGCCTTGAGGCACGACTAGAAGATGAGACCTGCTGCCGACACCGGTGTTCAGTTTGTATAATATGCCCTCTCGTAAGCAAAATGACGGCAACGTTCGCGAAATAGGACGAGGGATTGACGCGGTGCCACCTTCTAAATGATCAATGATAAGCCTTAACTCAGCGTCCGTTCGTTGTTTAGCGATCAGATCCGCCGCGCTGAGAGTCCCCAGGAAGGCACTGTCGTCTTCTGCGGCTGCACTTTCCGATTCGAGAGGGGCTCGTGATAGTGTGTCGGCATCTTCATGCTTTCTACCTGACTTGTATACGATGGTGACGTCGAATTCCTGAAGTCGCAGACTCCATCTTGCTAATCGGCCAGAAGGGTCTAGGAGGTTAGCCAACCAGCATAAAGAGTGATGATCAGTCACAACTTTAAATGGGCGCCCGTAGAGATAAGGCCTAAACTTCGTAATAGCCCATATTACCGCGAGGCACTCCTTCTCTGACGTTGAATAGTTGATCTCGGCTCGTGACAAAGTGCGGCTCGCGTAGGCGATAACTCTTTCGGTCCCATCTTGAGTTTGCACCAGGATAGCTCCGCGAGACCAATGTTGCTGGCGTCAGTGCGTACCTCTGTATCAGCGTCCTCATCGAAATGGCCAAGTACAGGAGGAGAAGACAATCTATGTTGCAGTTCCGTAAAGGCAGTCGATTGTTCGTCAGCCCATAGAAATGGTGCGTCGTCACGCGTAAGTCTGATTAGTGGCTCCGCAATCTTAGAGAAATTTTCAATAAAGCGGCGATAATACGCACACAGACCCAGAAATCGTCGAAGACTTTTCTTGTTCGTAGGGGCTGGAAAAGCAGCCACGGCAGCAGTCTTCTCGGGATCGGGCCGAACACCAGCAGCGCTCACAACGTGGCCGAGGAACTTTAGCTCTTCGTAGCCGAAATGGCATTTCTCAGGCTTGAGGGTGAGGTCAGCCGATCGAATGGCTTCGAGAACACTCCGAAGGCGACGTAGGTGCTCGTCAAACGTTTCCGAAAAGACAACGACATCATCCAGGTAGACAAGGCAACTTTTCCATTTGAGGTCAGCGAGAACGGTATCCATCATTCGTTGGAATGTGGCCGGAGCGGAACAGAGGCCGAAAGGGAGCACTCGAAATTCGTAAAGGCCGTCCGGAGTTACAAAAGCAGTTTTTTCGCGGTCCCGCTCATCGACCTCTATTTGCCAATAGCCAGTTTTCAGGTCGATTGAGGAGAAGTACTTTGCGCGCCTGAGCCTGTCTAGAGAATCGTCGACCCGAGGCAACGGGTACACGTCTTTCTTTGTGACGTTATTCAGCTTCCTATAATCGACACAAAACCGAAGGTAGCCATCCTTCTTTTTCACCAGGACGACAGGCGATGACCACGGGCTGCTTGAGGGCTGTATTACGCCGTCTTGAAGCATTTCCTTCACCTGCGTTTGAATTGCGCGTCGTTCGGTTGGTGAAACTCGGTAAGGCTGCTGCCGTATAGGGTGCGCGTCGTCGTAGGTGATGATACGGTGTTTCGTAATCGATGTCTGACGTATCTTCGACGAACGTGCAAAGCAAGTGTGGAACTCCAGCAACAGGTCGCGTAGTCTTTGTTTGTCTTCGCCAGGAAGAGTGGGACTTATGTCGACTCCGCGGAGAGGTGCTTCAGCAGTGTCGATCGCCTCGGAAGCAAAACACTCAGTGACATCGGCTACTGGGTCGGCGTAGGCGATGACAGTACCGGGGAAAAGGTGCCGGTGGGCGTAGCTGAAGTTTGTGACAAGAACCTCGCAGTGGCCTTCACGGAGGTCAACCAGGCTTCGTGCTACGCAGACACCTTGGGAAAGGAGTAGGGAATGATTGCTTTCCGCCACCACTTCGCCGTGTGCTAATCCGTCGCACGCCACTTTAACCACGACACTTGCACGCAGTGGTATCGTGACAGCGTCGTCTATTACACGCAGACATACTCGATGGTGGCTAGTGTCGTTCGCTGCTGTGGCACTCTTTGTCGAGAATGTGACGAGGCGTTGTCGAGTGTCGATGATAGCACCGTGCTCTCTGAGAAAGTCCATTCCAATTATTAGGTCTCGAGAATACTGACGGAGAACGCTCAAGCTAACAACAAAGGTACAACCGCGAATCTGTATTCGTGCCGTGCAAACGCCGAGCGGTGTGACGATATGACCGTCAGCAGTACGAATTGGCGTTCGGTTCCAAGGCGTCGTCACTTTCTTCAGAAGGGCGGCCAGTTTTTCGCTAATGATAGAATAGTCCGCACCCGTATCCACTAAAGCACTGACTTGGCGACCGTCGAGAAGTACTGGAATGTCCAAGGAAACCTTTCTGGAATCAGTCGGTGATGTCGTCGGTGGATCGTCGGTTCGCGTAAGCGTCGATGAGGGGCCTTGAGCATATCCAGTCTGAGCGGCCTTGCCCCAGAAGGTCGCTGTGGTTAGTTTTCCCGGCGTGGGCTGGGTGACCGACCCTGCACCACGCTCGAATAGCTACGGCGACTAGGGGAAAACCGCCGCGGTGATGGGGAGCGAGGTTGATGCAGGGATGACGAGGATCCACGCTGCTGCGCAACGTAGTCTTCGATTTCAGGGGGCCGCTGGCCGAACCTAGGTCGCGGTGAGTTCGCCGAAAATCCGCGTAGGCCAAGCTCCCGGTAGGTGCACTGTCGGTATACATGCCCAGCTTCGCCACAGTGGAAGCAGAGAGGACGTCGATCTGGTGCACGCCATACGTCTGATTTCCGCGGGGTCAGTCGATGGTCGTTGTAATACGGGGCCGCTTGGACTGTCTGCAGCATTGCTGGCGCCGCGGTGTGAAGCGGCATTGCAGGTGTGACCGGGGCCGCGGTGTGAAACGGCATTGCAGGTGTGACCGGTTGCCTCAAAGCTTGAGCATACGACATCCGGGGGAAGTCACTCGGTGGCTGAGGTTCTCTCATAAAAGACGGTTCTCTTAGGGCATGCTGGACTTCATCTCGGACAACGCTGGACAAAGAAGAGATAGTGGGCGGTGAGGGTACTGACAGCTTCTGAAGTTCTTCGCGTATAACTGAGCGTATGAGCTCTCGAAAGAAATCCATTTGGCCACCGAAAGCTCCCAAGCAGTCCGTAGTTGAAGCAGCGTTGACTTGTCGTTCGTATGATGGGGCCCGGTGCCGAAGAGTGTTCTCGATGGTCACGGCTTCAGAAAGAAATTCTGACACAGTCTTGGGCGGACTGCGCACAAGCCCACCGAACAGCTGCTCTTTCACCCCGCGCATGAGGTACCGCACCTTTTTCTCTTCTGCCATGTTAGGGTCGGCTCGTCGGAAAAGACGCGTCATGTCCTCGACATACATTGCAACGCCTTCGTTTGGCATTTGTATGCGGGACTGGAGATCACGCTCAGCTCGCTCCCGACGATCAGGGTTGGCATAAGTCTCAAGAAGCCTGCGTTTGAAGTCTTCCCATGATGTCAAGATGCCTGCACGGTTCTCATACCAAACACGTGCGCCATCCATGAGGCTGAAATAGACGTGTCGCAGCTTGTCTGCGTTGTCCCACTTGTTGTGCACGGCAACAAAGTCGTAGTGCACAAGCCAATCTTCCACATCCTCATGTGGAGCGCCATGGAAGAGATTTGGCGTTCGAGGATTGAGCAAAGTATAATGAAGCGGCGTTGTGCCTTCCGTACCGGTTTGGTTGGTGTCGGTTGGGATGGTCGGAGCCGCCATGTTGTCTGGGAGCAGTCCAAACTCAGGAGCTTGTCCTCGAATCCTTCTGCTGGCGCGGTGCACAGGAGTAACCACCGGCACGATGCTTGAGATCTTGCTACTCGGAGGGGTACGGTGCATAGATTACCCCGCACCTCCACCAGTTTGCCACGCACTTACAGGCGTTGTAGGGCAAGAACACCGGAACAGCAAGACGCGAATGACAGACACGGTCCAACGGCTAGCCCTCCTCGCCTTCGTCTTCTTCGCCTTTTCGGCTTGCCACGGCATGCTGGCTCAAAACACCAGGTGGCAATATCATTGTCCGTAACTGCCTAAACGGCCGTGTAACCTATACGGTGACAAAACGTCACGAAAAACGTTTCAGGCATAGGCGTCGGCAGTGGTGTGCAAAAGAGGCACTTGCCCCCCCCCCCCCATACACACACACACAAACAAGCCACACACCCCTTCCCCCCGGGCAATTTCCTGCCGACGCCCATGTTCTTTAGGTTCCCTTTAAAGGGGCCCTGCAACGCTCTTCCACGAAATCATCGAATGGCTGCATTAAAGGAGCATATTGCCTGACGAATCGCCTGCGCAAAAACGTTTAGAATCCATGATCACCACTTCTTGCGCAAAATTTTCTAAGACGACGGACGAAACAGACACGGACGGGCGCAAACTTCCAACCGAATTTAAGACGACGGACGAAACAGACACGGACGGGCGCAAACTTCCAACTGAATTTATTATTCAGTTGGAAGTTTGCGCCCGTCCGTGTCTCGTCCGTCGTCTTAGAAAATTTTGCGCAAGAAGTGGTGATCATGCAGTACCAACTAGCTCGAACCCACACCTTGTTTAGAATCCGTCGAGTTGTACGAGCGGAGTTATAGGGATTTGTCGCACGCTACAAGGCGCTTTCCCTCTCCTTTCGTACCAGCGAGCGCGCTGAAAGCTACGCAGGGGTGGATGACAAGGGGGCAAGAAGCTACGCCCGTTCGTCAGCGCGCTTCATGACCTTGAGCACTTCCTTTTCGTTTCTTTCTTCGAATGCGTGGTTTACTTTCAGCAGAGTCCTTCAATGCTCTGCTTTCAGTGCGATATCGCGAGCGAGCGCGCTACACCCTAGGGCGCGCTAGAGTTACGGTATATGCTGCCTTTACAGAGTTGCGCATCTGTCTTCCAACGCCGCTAGCAACCATGCATTGCGGAGAAGCTGCCGCTTGGGCCAATTTTTTTTATTTCTCGACTCCGCCGCTGCAGCGAACTGAATTAACACTAGCCATCGACAGCCAATGTTTATCGCCGTTCTTCGACCCGCCAGACAGGTTAACCGGCGACACGGTAGGCATGTCGCCTGCAAAAACGAAGTGCGACTTCACCGCATAGCTGTGGTTGCTAGCCGGACCTATGCGCTACTCTGCTACCTAAAGGTAGCAATAGATGGATGGATGGATGCTATGAGCGCCCCCTTTATAACGGGGCGGTGACAAGTGTGCCACCAGGCTCGAAAAAAAAAAAAAAACCTTTACTCTTTTTTTTTTTAGCGTTGGCCTAGTGGCTTTACTTCAATTAAAACTATTTTACTCCAGAAGAAAAAAAAAAACTTAAAGGGACCGACAACTGATTTTTCTCGACCCAGTTTTTCACGGCGCGACAGGAAGCTTACCCTTCGTAGCGTTTGTAGCTGCAGTGGTTTATCCGAAAAGCACGTAGTTGTTTTATAAGCAGTATTTTTCGATCTGAAAGGCACCAAACACGCATGAAGGCTTGCTCCAGCAACGCTGAGAATTGATAGCGATGCCGCTAGCCCTTGTGAAAGCTGTCGTTGTTCTACTTTCGCAGGAGTTACTGAGACGAGAGTGTGCACGTAAGCATTATTTATTCCTACGTCAGCACCTTTTCGTGTTATCGTTGTACCTGACGGCCACAATCACCGCCTTGTGGTCGCTGAAGTGCACGGTCAAAAGATCTTTGAGAACCATACGCACGGCACAGTTTCGCGTAAAGACCAGATCAATGCAACTCCCGTGAATGGTAGTGGGGCACGTGTTCTCGGAGGCGGCAGAGAGACAATGCATAGAGTGCTTGGTCTGCATGTACTCCACCAGCCACTCGCCACTCTTCTTGCGCACGTCAACGTTGAAGTCACCGACTAAGACAATGGGATCAGAGGGAGCGCACATGCACACTTTCCATAGCCGCGTCCAGCTTCGCGGCAACGGCGTCCCGAGCGAGGTTGGGCGCGATGTACACGGTCACCACAAAGACTCCGTCTCCGATGTAGGCAAGGGTGTACAAGTCCTTGTACGGAGACGCGTCTCGAACGGGAGACGTGGCAACGGCGTGCGATATCAGTTCCCGTACTCGCATCGCGGAGCTCGCTCCGCGATGCGAGCGCCCTCACCGGGTACACTCCTCCTCTCCCTTACCCTCCGCTGCTCCGCGATGCGAGCGCCATCACACGCCCGCGCGCTCCTCCTCCCCCTTACCCTCCGCCGCTCACCACCTGCTGCGGTTGCTAGGCGCGGCGCAGCTGTTGCTAGGGGCGAGGAGGAGCGCGCGCGGAGAGATCTGTGCGCACGCCGGCCAGGGACGCACGACAACCACCGACTAAGAAATGCATTCGCATTTAAAAAGGTCACGGTAGCCGCCATGTTGGTGAACCAGCGCAGAGAACCTGTCTGTGACGTCACGTGCAAGCCATGTATTATTATTAATTCACCGCACGCAGGCACTCGGGAGAAGACTATTCATTCGTAAAAGCACGCATTCGTACACATGGCGCTGTGAAATAAGCACGTCCGTTTCTGTAGCGCGTTTACAAAGCGGCGCCCTTCCGCGCGTCCGTTTGACATCACGTAAGGAGAGAGAGCACGTGCGTTTGTTGTTCCCGTTTTATCGCGTACCTTATCGCTGTTCTCGTCGCGATATCCTAGATGGTGGCACATGGGAACGCAGCACGTCTGCACCATTGCAGCACGCCGTCTCTACGAAAAACGTTGATGACAGTTCGCGATTGGGCGGTGCTGAAATGTCACGCACTGGCACATTGCCGAAGCCTGCGTCGTCTGCTGCGGTGCCCTCACAATAGCGGCAGACTGTAGTTTGCGTGCGCGGGGCTAGGGGCGCCCTTTTTCGAAAATGGTCTATACAGTGACTCTAGGTCGCGCTAGAGTCACTGTATATGCTACTTTTAGGTAGCAGAGTTGCGCATAGGTCCGGCTAGCAACCACAGCTATGCGGTGAAGTCGCACTTCATTTTTGCAGGCGACATGCCTACCGTGACGCCGATTAACCTGTCTGGCGTGTCGAAGACCGGCAATAAACATTGGCTGTCGATGGCGAGTGTTAATTCAGTTCGCTGCAGTGGCGGCGTCGAGAAATAAAAAAAAATTGGCCCAAGCGGCAGCTTCTCCGCAATGCATGGTTGCTAGCGGCGTTGGAAGACAGATGCGCAACTCTGCTACCTAAAGGTAGCATATACAGTAACTCTAGGTCGCGCTGGCACATCGCGGCACCCCGCGGCGGCCGCGATAACTATGCAGCTCACGATGCTCAAATCCTCAACTCAGTAAAGCCGCACAGGTAGCCTGGCGCCGCTTACAAGCGTTATCGTATCCTATAGAGTTTCATACAATACCCTAGAGAGGAAACTGGCGCTGCGATCGTTCAACCACCATGGGAATGATGGGAAGTACAGGCTTTGGATTGGATAGCGTTAGCTAGCGAACTGTCTATGGATCTTTTTCTACAGTTTCAGTTTCGTTCTTCGCGAGGCGTGGGTAGTGGGGTGCGCCTTTGTTCTTCAAAGAGGCTGAAGACCGCTAGACGGGCAGGACTCAGATGAGATGGAGACGGATCCCCGATCGCTAAAGCGCCCTCGATCCCCTTTAGCTAAAAAAGGTACTACACCAATCAACTCAAAGACTAAAAAGTACCAGAAAGATACCCTGTCTAAAGCCGATTTTCTAAAAGAAAGTATCTTAAGCAAGGCAGTAGCCGAGTCCATCTTAGCGAAACCATAGGGTCACTTAAAATTCTTCACTGGAATTGCCGATCCATTCACTCAGCTGTAACTGATTTGATATATTTGGCATCGAAATTCACTCCAGATATCATTGCTCTACAAGAAACCTGGCTTTCAATGAATCAGTCTTTTCGATTAAATAGATTCAGATCTTTCCGGCTAGATCGCCCTTCGAAAGGCGGAGGTCTGGCATTTTTTATCAATAATAGAATAAGTCTCAAGGCGAAAATTGTATATAAGCATATGTCACCTGAAAGCGAAATTTTTGCTCTGGAAATAACGTTGCCAGGATGCCAGCCCCTCTTGTTAGTCAATGCGTACTTCCCTACAGGTGTGCAAGAAACTCGATGCTTGGACGCCGCAGTAACATCTATTTGTAAGGATAAAATTGTGGTGGGCGATTTTAACTCGCACCATACGTGCTGGGGTTTTCGCACTGATCGGTGTGGTAAACGATTGTGGGAGTGGACAGCAGATAACAATCTGCGTTGCCTGAATTCGCGAACGCCTACATTTATTAGTCATCGATCTCGCTCAGCCTTGGATGTAAGCTTTGTGAGTTCGTCACTCACTAGTGTATCATGGACAGCCTTGGAGTGTGCCACCAACAGCGATCACTTGCCAGTGATGTTTGAGATTGTTTGCACAATAACACCGTCATGTTCTCAGACTCGAGTATTTATTAATTATAGCAAATTTAAAAAAGATCTAGAAACTGCTTTGACCACCCATACTGAAGAACGAGAAGACACAAAAGCTATGAGACTAAGTGCATTGATAAAAAGAGCGTACAAAAAGGCAGAATTTGTTGTCGAAACTGTAAAGAGTACCGCCCATAGTCCTTGGTGGAATTCAGACTGTGCACGTGATTTCCGACGACGACAGGCAGCTTGGAAAAAACTTCTGTATAACCAGTGCCCCCAAAATTGGTCTGATTACAAGTTTTACGCTGCAAATTTTAAACGCACAGTTTCTTTAGCTAAAGAGGAATATGATAGGAAACACTATGATTACCTGTCAAAACCTAAGAATAAAAATGCGCTGTTTAGATTTATGAGATTACGTAAAATTCTGCCATCTCCAACTAACTTAGATTATGAAATTATGTCGTCAGAGGAAATGAAGAAATCTTTGGAAGTTATAGGTAGAGGACTGGAGTGTCGATTTACATCAACTAAGCCGTACAGTTTGCAAATACCAGCGTTAATGACAGATTTTGCCAAAGTTACATTGGAAGAATTGGCTCAGGTGATTCAAGATTTGCCCTCGTCAGCTCCAGGTCCGGACGGAATTACAGTTAATATGATAAAAATACTATTCAAATTGTCACCATGTGACCTCCTAAACACTGTGAATTATTCGTTAAATTACACCTGGATTCCGTACGATTGGAAACTAGCTAAAATAATTCCGATAGAAAAACGACCAGGATTAGGCTATAACATAGAAAATATACGACCTATTTCTCTTACATCGAATATGGTAAAACTCATAGAAAGGGTGTTACATAAAAGAATTACAGTCTGGCTGGCAGAAAACGTAGTACTAAATCCAAATCAAATTGGTTTTAGAGCAGAGTGCTCAATATGGTGCGCACACGCAGATTTAGAAAGCCGCATTCAACTTGCTCGAAAAAGAAGGCAACACGCTGCTCTAGTGACACTAGATATAGCCAAAGCATATGACAGTGTGGAACATTCAGTATTATTAGACATCTTACAGAGCCACAATCTACCACAATATATGATTGCATGGCTGAGGGAATTTTTGAAGGCTAGAGAATTTTATTGTTTTAAGGATGGAAGCGCATCGTCAAAGTTTAAACAGACTCGCGGAGTCCCCCAAGGAGCAGTCTTGTCTCCTGTATTATTTAACATATTAATGAGCTCAATCCCCACTTGCCAGGACGTGCAAACATATATTTATGCAGACGATATTGCATTCTTCGCGGCAGATAGTGACATTCATTCTTTATATCAAAAATTGCAGACATATATAAATATGCTAGAGATATGGCTAGAGGCAATTTGCATGACCTTAAATGTAAATAAAAGCGCACTGTTAATATTTCCATTAACAGACCCCATCTCAATTTCAATATGTTATAAACAAGAGCCCATTCCACAGGTTGAGTCGCTTAAATATTTGGGGATAATTTATAATGGCAAGCTAAACTGGACTCCTCACATAGAAAGTATTGCATCTAAGGCACAAAGTGCCTTAGGCATACTGCGCAGACTGAGCAGCAGACGATATGGATTACGTAGGGACACAATGGTGATGATATATAAAATGTACATGCGTCCAATATTAGAATTTGGGTGTGTATTGTTCTCAGGTGGCCCTGCTTACAAAATTAAGCCTTTGATTCTGCTGGAGCGAGAAGCCTTGCGATTATGTCTAGGGCTCCCTAGGTTTGTAGCTAACAATGTTATGTACCAGGAAGCTAGATTGCCAACATTGCCTTGTCGATTCCGCATCCTAACGGTGCAGGCATTTTTAAAATTTTATAGCTATCCATTAAGACGATCTGAATATGCTTTTATAAAAAACCAAGACTCCTTTTTTCTTGCTCATTGGCCACGTTTTCATACACCACAGATTATTTTTGTTCAGAAGCAGCTAGACCGGATAAACGTGAAAATTCGAGATGTGCCTGCAGCAAATGTGTCCAATCAGAATCTAAAGATAGAATATGATGAGATTTTCCCCCCTAAACCTAAATTTCAACCATACAGGGTATTAAATAGCCGGCTACAAGATTACCTTGCACACGTGGAAACAAATAATGTAGTAGCCACAGACGCTTCAGTAATAGACGAAAAGGCAGGAGTAGGCATTTACTCCCCTTCGCTTGGTTGGTCATTTTCATTAAGACTACCGGACTTCACCCCCATTTTTGAAGCTGAACTCTTGGCAATTATTCTAGCCCTGCGTAAATTAGATTTGAACGCCCATAGCGCAATAATAATAACAGACTCCATGTCAGTATGCACGTCCCTTACAGCTTCATCAAAATCAACTGCCCTAAAGACGTTCCTGACGCTAATTCCTCCACAGCTGAAGCTCTTAAAATTATTATGGGTGCCTGGCCACTCTGGATTAGAATTAAATGAAATGGCCGACTCACTAGCGCGAGCTGCATTGAATGGCCCAGTTGTTCCTGTCCTTCCTGTAGTGGCCAGTATAACTGCGATTAGATATAGAAAATTTTCACTTCGTGCAGACGCCATAGAATCAATAACAGCTAGGACAGAATTTAGTCATTTAAAATTTCCGTGGAAGATCCAATGGTGTCCTACTAGACAATTGGAAGTATTAGTAACTAGACTACGATGTCGTGTGCCCTCGTTAAATCTATATTCACACAGGGCTGGTCTGGCGGTATCGCCCCTATGTCACTTTTGTTTAGAAATAGAATCAATAGAGCACTACTTTTTATCATGTCGCAGATACAGATTACTCAGAAAAAGACTTCTTGATAGCCCATTCGCTAACCTGGGGCTGCAATTTACAATTGACAATGTTCTTACCTTCGGTGCTGCAACTCTGGGCTTCAGCCACAGAAATGCGTTTGATGCCGTGTGTAGCTACCTTCAAGAAACAAAACGAATACGGCTTTAAATTTCCGCTTGTATAAGTATTATTATAACAAACAACAAAAAAAGTTTTGATAATATTTTCATTATCATTGTGCTTCTTCTTATTATTATTTTTATTCTAATTCCTATTCGGAACAATGATTAAAGTGTCTGATCTGTATGTTTAAAAAACTATTATTGCACTCTTTCATTGATGCGTACGTGTTTTTTTTTATATATGCATTGCTATTATTTATTTATTTATTCTTTTTATTGGCATCAGCATTCAATACTCAAAATATTATTTAAAAAAAAAAATTTTTTTGTAAGACAACTTCTTGGCCAATCCCCCTGAGTGGGTATGAGCCATGCAGTAGAGGCTACTACTACTACTACTCTTGGTTTGCTGCGACGCTGCAGCTTTACAGGTTGTATTTGACAGTTTTAGCAAAGCGTCGTGCACTCACCGCTGCGCACAGATGTAGCGTTCCATGTCAGTGCCGCAAACTGCATCGATTTCACGTTTGTTTGATAAGCGCGTCTTACCAAAACTCGTTCAAATCAGCTGCAAAACGACGGCGAAGCTAAGTAGACGCACCGTCGCGCTCCTCTGACTCGACTTCGCGACAAAACAAGAGGTGCGTTGGAGGCAGACCACTTGAACAGACGCACCTGGCATCGCAGCAAACGATACGTTAAGTGTTTCTCACTCAATACAGTACTGTTATTTCCATAAATAGATAATGCGTACTTTCGAGGGAAAAACAAGCGTGTCTCTTTTCAAGTGTTGTACAAAAATAATTCATTATTTGGTGATGCCAAATCTGGAACACAATTGCAGAGCAATGCACACCCTGGTGGTTGAATTTGTCCGGTTTCAGTTCCATCTCACGGTCACGCAAACTTTTTGCAATATGTTTCACATACAAAAGAATGAAGCAAGTTTTAATTGGAAGTAACTTCATATAACTTTGTTTTACACTCGGCAAACAAGCGTTGCGAATCTCAAGAACCTCATCCATCCGAAGCAAATCCGAAGCCTGTACTTCCCATCATTCCCATGGTGGTTTAAGCGCGTCTCAAGGAGCCCGCGTAGACACTAGCGCCAGATTCCCCTCTAGGTATTATTGTAAGAAACTTTATGTCGTATCCCAACCCGCACATACTCTCCAAAATCGACCCTGACAAGTACCCCTCACCAACATGCAGGCTATGCAACACTAATCTAGCTACACTTTATCACATGGCATGGGAGTGCCAGTGCAACACATCCAAAACAGATTTCTTTAAGGATTTCAGTAGAGATGGATGGGAGGCGGCGCTATCCAGCCCGGACCGGGGGGTCCAAGAGGCCCTGGTGGCCCGCGCAAGGACCGGGGCGCAAGCCAATGAGATCCCGGACTAGGGACTCCACCCATTCAGCAATATGTACAATAAAGTTTTTCATCATCATCATCAAATCAGCCAATGGCCGTTGAGTTTGGGTTTAGAGCGCGGTCATTTGGGTTTATGGCATCATTTGTCGAGAGAAGAGGGAACGATTTCTAGCCCATATTTTAAGAATTAATTGTAAATTCCAGGCCGCGTGCTGCGCTATAATGTCTGGTTCACATGTTCTTAGGAGCCTCGACTACCGATCAGCAGCGTTTTCTGACCATGCTGAAAAAGAGTTGCAAGGCCCCTTTAATAAGGTCATTCGTGCCGAAAACTGCATGTTGAAGAAAGATAAATAATTGACTGAGTTCAGGGACGAGCCCATTAAGTTGATGTTCATATCACCCACAATTCAGCATATTCGTTCTCCGCTGATGCTCTGCCGTCGTCTTTTTGAAAGAAGCACAAAAATCTGTAATTCTAGGTTAACGGTAAAAGCAAACGAAGATGTAGTTTCTCTTATCTGTGTTGAAGAAATAATTAGGCTCAAATTCTAACCCAAGTGATTCGCAATTTTGAATATTTAAAGTCAGCTCATTTATTCGCTTATAAGGGATGTAGACAGACGAGATGTAGACATATACCACCGTGATTAGGTACTGATTTGTCTCTGGCAGGTACATAGCCAATGGGGGGGGGGGGGGGGGTCACACCCCTCCCGAAAATTTTCAATTTTGCTTGCGTATATACAAACACACACATACAAACGCACGCACGAACACACATAAAGTATGATTGAACCCCCCCGCCAAAAAAAAAATTTATTGCTACGCCCCTGGTCTATGGGTATGGTGTCTGAGTTATACGAAGAGAAACCACACAATCTTTTCGCAACGTGCCCAAGCCTAATCTCAGAGATAGCAATGGCCGGAAAAGAATGAGTCGCAGGATCTGTAAATCATGATCATCGTAATGTCTACGGAGGCTTTGCGCGTTGGAATGACTAAGGGATCGATTACTATTGCGAAGGAAGTCGTCTAACTTGCTCATTGAGTAATAATATGCCATGGCGG
This sequence comes from Rhipicephalus sanguineus, assembly GCF_013339695.2. Taxonomy (NCBI): domain Eukaryota; kingdom Metazoa; phylum Arthropoda; class Arachnida; order Ixodida; family Ixodidae; genus Rhipicephalus; species Rhipicephalus sanguineus. The sequence goes on along the minus strand of NC_051176.1, from coordinate 211,281,433 downwards.
AAGAGAGGGCCAAGGCAGATACGAACCCAACGCCGATTAGGCGATCACCGTTACGCCTGATTGGCTATCGCTGTGTATATATATGAGCCACTCAATAATCGGCACGAGCGTTTTTGCCACTCAATAATAATCGTCATCTGACTTCCTTGTCCATCCTCGAAAACTCGCGCTCGCTGCCACCCGCCGTGGCAGCTGAGCACGTAAAGTGTCACGCTGCTAAGCTCGAGGGCGCGTGTTCGATCCCCGGCCATGGCGGTCGCATTTCGTTGGGGGCACATGGTCGAAATTAATCCCAAGTCTCCCACTACGGCGGGCATCATAATCGTACCCTAGCTTTGGCACGTTAAACCCCACCAGTTATCATTATTATTATTGCGTTCTATACTTTTCTGTCAAGATTGCTATGTAACGCTGACAGATGCACGCCGTTTCGTGACCAGGAAGTGTGAGCGGGCGCGCGGCGATAAGCCCGAGAAACGTGCAGCAGAGAGACACCCCAAATACGCCTTTTCTGGCTTCGAGTGTACAAATATGGTACAACGGTAGAATAACCTTGCACAGCAAATGCGCCATGACTGGTAGTCAGCGTAAGGTGAATGGATATGATGAATGCCTCGTGGCCCTCTCCTCCGCGACGACCCGTTCTTAGTTGTAGTTCTTGTAGTGAAAGCAGTGCGAAGTTCTGAAAGGTCTAGAATTCCGACAAGAGGGACTCCAGGGGCGGCGCCAGAAATTTTTTCCTGGGAGGCATCCATGAAAAGTGAATTCCTCCAGGGCGGCAGGGATAATAATAATAATAATAATAATAATAATAATAATAATAATAATAATAATAATAATAATAATAATAATAATAATAATAATATCTGGGGTTCAGTGGCGTAGCCAGGTATATATAGTTTTCGTGGGGGGGGGGGGGGGGGGGGGACTCACGTTGCAGCGCGACCTCCTCATTGAATTTTTCGAATGACTAAGTATATGAACATGTATTACCAGTGACAATCTGTATTAGATGCTTCAAATCACTTCTTGAATGCTGCGCACTGTCAAGAACGAATACGAAATGTGTTTTTTTTTTCATAAAAATATTATGATGGCATGCCCGCAAAATCTTTCCAGGAATAACTGTATTCAATCTTTTCAATTTTTTTTATTTTTGTGTGTGTGTGTAAGAGGCACGGCAAATATCACGTAAACTTTGGAACTGCATCAGTTTTAAACTGAAGAAGCGCCTGATAAGAAAAAAATGAAGTCTACAAAATAACCAGGACGCGATCAAATATTTTAATGCAGATTGTTTACGCAAAATGTTCACCTTTTTGCACAAACGATGCGGCCAGGGAAAAACAAGAATGGGAAAGTACACTTCGAATGCGGGCAAAACATAAGTCACCGGAAATAGTGTGCAGTACTGCACACACGTTTAAATATGCAATCAATATACGGCACTAAGCAATGATCACTATACATAATGCCCAAAATAAGACAAAAGAACATGCTGCACAATCACAGAAACTGATATGTCCTTGGGCCAAGCTGCTGTCTCGGACGCATCATGTGGACAGAACTATAAAGGAAGAGCGCAGAAATAACGAAAGAAACTATTTCAAAACTGTTTTAAAAGTGGGAACCACTATTGTGCACTCAATATAAAAGGAGGGCTGTCGCTTCTATACTCGCGGACAATTTTCTGTGGCAATGAAGGGAAAGCTACAGAGCCACAATGCACGTATCCTACCGCTAATGAATGTAGTCCCACAATTGCGTCCGTATTTTCTGCGTGAGATATATAAAATACTCCTTCATTTTCTACATGTATAGCTTTTTGAGACGGAACGCAGCGCACACAAGCGAGATATTTGTATTTCTTTTACTTTATACGTTGTCACTTTGCGTTTTTGTGTGCTTGAAAAAGTAGCGCCTTTCTCGTGCCTTAGACGCTAAGCAGCGTTTGCGCCGAAATGCAACGCTAACCATCACTTTCCACGGCGTTACGAGACGCGCGCCAAACCGGACTACTTCGCGTAGCAGTACATGTGCAGACGCTCCACCCCCGTAGCTTTCCCAGCCACAGAAAGTTGTCCCCGAGTATGGTTCAAAAAGCAATGAAGAACAAAAACGACAAATGAAAGTAACAAACAATGCCGCTAGTACGGCTTCCTAATAGCTCAATTTGTTTGGTAACGCCGCGCATGCCGACCTCTCAGTGAACATGGTGAAGCTGTCGATTGGCTCTTAATGTCCACCTGATGCCCGTATTCGTATGTTTATATTAGGTCACGGTGTTAACTGCTAAAAAGTACAAAATGATCACGGCTTTAAAAGGTGGTTAACAATAATATTGCGTCAGAATTACGGGCTCATTGACCTGAACTATGGAACAGCAGTGTCTTTTCCTTTCGTTTGCGCTGATTTTTGTCAAAGAACAAAGTTAACCCGGCGAGGAAGCTTAGCGAAGCGGTCAATGACTTCCGACACGCTGATGTCGACATTTCTGTGGGCGTACAGAAGTGCCAGGCCAACCAGCGTTCCTCAGACATGTAACCTCATGCTTGAAAACGTTCTCTCTGCACTGGCAGTGGTCACTGGAAGGGTGACTAGAATCTGGAGTAACTTGTACACATTCGAATAGAACCTGCTGTCGCAATGAGAGAGGGCATCGATTCCTGTACTGGGGCGCTGGTTTGCTGCTTTGTTCGCCCACTTTGTCCACCATAGTCGCAGTTCTCCCAAAACAGCCCTCGTTTCGACGTCATGCGCAAAAACGGTCAGGAGATTTTCTGCTCCTTTCTCCCGATCATCTTGCATTGGTGCTGAAAAGTCCTTTAGAAGTGCCCTGTGCTTTTCGAACCGTTGAATTAACTGGGCTAGTACGTGGTCCATGAACGGAATGAACACGTTTCTGCGAAAATATTCTTCCGCGCTTTCGAATGCATCGCTCCCAAGGTTTTGCTTCCGGACACCGGCTCGACGGCTGGTGATCTCCACATTCAGTTTTTCTGCCAATGCCTGCACTTTAGCATCCGTGTTCTTGCGGTCATTTTCAATTGTCTGCTGTACCGCTTCTATGTCGTCAATGGCAGCGCTCATGTCGATACTCCTCGTCTGCAGCTTCTTTGACAGGTACTAACACGTGCTCCGCCACATGCAGGCTTACAAGAAACGCTGGTGACAAGAGTGCCAACATTAGACTGTTTGCCTGAACTGGAGTTTCGCCATTTCCGTTAAACTTAATCTCCTCTAGTGCTGCGATCAACGGCTCAAAGAGGCTCACAAATGAAAGCACTGCTTCTCGACCCAGCGCGTTTCGCATAGTCCCAAAAGGCGCAGTCTCGAAGACTCACTGACAGCTCAAACTTGTCATTTTTCGCAAAACGTGTGAGCGGCTAGAAGATTTACAGAAAAAGACTGACGTCGCCTTTAGAGCTAGTCCCAAAACAGTTTCGGATGTCTGTGATGGAGCATGCCGCACACAGAACTAGATTAAGGGAGTGACTGGAGCGTAGAGTGCGACTGGATATTTCTTATGAACAACTACTTGAACACCATTCGTTTTGCTGGCCATCGAGCTTGCACCATCGTAGCCTTACCACGGAGATGCTGCATGTTAATTCCCATGTCTATAAGGAACCTTATGATGGTGTCGGCGAGAGCCCGGGCACTTTGGTCGTGAATTGGCACAAAACCTAAGAACACTTCGATTTCGTTCGCATCCTTTACCTTGCACAAACTTGCTGGTATCGAGCAGTAAGCTGCTCGATACCAGCAATATCCGTCGTTTCATCAGCAAGTACGGAGAAGCAGCCTGCCGCGTTTACTTTTGTGACTAGGCTTTCCTTGATTATTGCAGCAGAGATTTCTATAATCTGGTTTTGTACATCTGGACTTAAATACGAGGCAATATTTGGGCAACTTTCCAAATGCTTTTTTAGATCGGTGTCGCCACAATCCGCTCGCATGCGAAGCAGCGCTTTGAAGTTGCCTGCATTTGTAGAGGAGGCGCTGTGCTTGAATCCATGGTAGAGTCACTGGCTCTAATCCATGGGACCACTGTCTCTATGGCCACGGAGAGCCAGACCTTGCCACCCGCAAAAGAGAACTGTCTCAACAATAGGCTGTAACTTCCTTCGGTTCTCTCTTATTTGAATTTGTCTGCCATGATCCAGTTGATCAACAACACTGGGCACACATCCTGAGAAGGTTTGAAGAAATTTATCGGCTACCAGCTGAACGTCAGTGTGATATTTAGTGGCTTCATGTGCACCGAAGACTTCGAGGGCGTGCTTCCACTTTTGAAATGGCTTGGATACGAGGGCCCCAGTGCGCGCATGTTGGCCCTTGCCAACCTCACTTCTGCTAAAAAGGACACACACTCGGCAAAACGCACCCTCTTGAAGCGCTGAGTAGCTAAGCCACCTGAAACCTTCGTTTCTGCTCTGAGATAAAAATATAATTCGCATGGAGTGTGTGAGCGGACCGACGATTCGTCTGGCGAGGTGATCTGTGAGGACTAAAAGTTGCCTTGTAGAAGTAACTGCATAGAGATTGAGAGTAACTGTTAGACCCGGGACGTTAGTCCTTAAAAAATTAATGTACCTAAACGTGCGTCGCCTTGTAGACCTTCTAGGTTAGGAAGAGCGCAATGGCATAGACGCCGGCTGCGTGAAAGTAAGGTAAAAATAGGAATAATCTGACCAGAGTCAATTTTCTTTTTATTGCTCAAAAAATAAAAAAAGAGTGATACTCTGTTTCACAAACTGCATGGTTGAAAAAAAAAAAAAATCTTGCAGAAAAGCCACGTTCCAGAACCTTTCAACTGTCCATGGCATTGTCGTGCTCAAAAAAAAAAAAAAAAAAAAAAAAAACATCTTAGACGACATCCTGGGTGGTTATTTCGGACGGCGGTGTATAATAGAACGAAAAAAAAAGAAAAAAAATCAAGGGGGGGGGAGGAGATGGCGAGGAGGCTGAAGCCCAATAAATCCCACCCCCCGGGTTACGCCCCTGGTCGGTGGTGTATGAGAGCACGAAAAATTTCTGGGGGGGGGGGGGGGGGGGGGGAAATTTCTCCAAACATTTCCGCCTCCACCAAAATGCAGCCGCCGCGGCCGGGATTCGATCCAGCGACCTTCGGGTCGTCGAGCGCCATAACCACTTGGACCACCGTGGCGTAGCCCAGGGGGGCAGGGAGGCTGGGAATGTATGCGTTGTGTTTTGAATATGTTTGCTCTTGGGGGGGGGGGGGGGGGCAGGCAGAAATTTTATTGGGGCAGCTGCCTGCCCCCCCCCCCCCCCGCCCCCGCGGCCCCCACTGACGCCGCCCCTGAGGGACTCGCAGCTAGATGTTCTGACCGAAAACATTATATACAGCTCAAATGTGGCGCCATTATGTCGCGCACCTTGTCTGACCAGTAGCACCCTCTAAGCGAGCTCGATCAAACTAAGGGCTATGGCCGGCGCTCGCCCCTTGACCATCAGCTGACCACGAATAGGTTCCGATAACGCAGTGGCCATGCAGTAACCGAGAATCTTGTGTAGCAAAGCGGAGCTAGTGGGAGCTATATTATTGCCTATATATGCATGTGCTCCAACCTTCTCGTCGAATCGTTATAAAGTAAGTACGCCCACTTCCTTTGCTGGAAGAACGAACTGCTTCGATGCATCGATGTAGCCCAATATTCCTTTTAATAACACCGCATGCATTGTATGTCTTGGTTTAGGCAAGGACGATACTGCGCTCCTGCATTGCTGTCGACAAAGCCTCCGGCGTTAATGCCTCACGCGCAGCTGCACGTTGTTACTGTTGTTACTGGTTGCGGACAGGCATGCGAGCGCGGTTTTACTTCAGCGCGACTAGCGTTTCACTCTAATAAAAATTTCTGGCCGGCGTTGCCAGCGTTGCGATGACACGCGATACGCGTGGAACGAAGCACGTGACACGCTGTTTACGTCGGCGCAAATTCATCGGCGAGAACTTTGCGCCATCTCGCGGAGAATGTCGGAGAATGTGTAAATAATTAGAGAGTTTTCGAATAGCGTACGCAAAGCATTGCCGGCTTTGCGGCTCATCGTCGGGACCTTCTCCGTTTCGTCGGTGTTGTGCATCGTGCCTCTGGCTGTGTTCGTGGTCCCGTCCCTGAACTCCCGTGACCGTCTCCCACATCTTTCCTGTCCTCTTTTCTCTTCGTTGTATGGATGGCTCTATCACTTTTCCCTCTATTTTCCTACTATTCTTTTATTCCCTCCTTATCCCCACCCCTACAAGGCACTGCGCCGTGTCGCCTATAGGCAGACAGAAATTAGGTGCCTTTTTCCTTTCCTTAATAATCACGTAACTAACTTTTCGCGCAACTGCGCATGCGTCGTACGCTAACCGCTTGCGGGCTCGAAGTGACGGAAATAGCGGGCCGCAAACGCTAACTCAACTTAGCGTACGCTATTCGAAAGCTTGTTTTGCGGCGCTGACGCAGCTCAGAGACGCTGGCGTGATCTTGGCTGAGCTTGAAGGTCAGATTCTCGGAACAAAGCAGTTTTCTGAGTTCGTACCTGGATAAGCAAAGATATATCGCTCTGCGCGCTAGTCGATCAAACTGAGTTGATCGTCAAGAGTGTCGCTGGCGAGCAGCTCCTCCTACCGCTCCAGAAGCGATTGCAGGTTTGACGAAAGGCATTTCGCGGTCGCTGGTGTGAACATGGTCGGTCGTCGTAACGCCTGCGTCGACGGTCGCGGACTTAAGCCACTCGCCGGTGTGAATGCCACCTTCCTCTCTTTATAGGCACTTCGTCAACTTCAAGAGTGGCATGCTCTTAAACAAAAACTATGCCTTCTAGCCACCATACAAATACATATTGATTGGCCTACAGCTAGCACACTGGGCGGCCTACAGCTGTGTGAAACATGCGGCTGTTTGGGATGTTTGGCTTAATATCAGCACTTTATCACTTTCACTCACTCACTGAAGCATGGTGACTGTGGTCTTCCCCTTTTCATAGCCACTTTCTCCTCATCCTCAAGCACAGCATATGCAAAGTTCCTCCCCAGAACCTGCAACATGTTTGGACATTCATATGTGGAGCTCGTACATTATCTAGGTACAGTACATGCCTCTGTGGCCACTTTATTGTCAGCACAGCATTTCATACAAAAATGTGCATGGTGCTAGTGCGATAACGGGACCGCACCTTTGCATATAAGGTAGCACTCTCGACCCTTTGTGTTACACACAAGCCCCAATTTCAAATGTATCATAAGACATATTTGGACAGGGAGAAAAATCTTTTTTCCTGATCTCTAGATGATAATGAAGTGCAGATTTCCGGCTGGAAAACTCAATTCCAGCTGGATTTCCAGCCGTATTTTTCCCATTCCTATGGGAAATGAGGTCACCAATAGCTGGGAATAAACGTTTCCAGCTGGGAAAAAAATATCTCGCTGGATTTTAACTGCTCCAGCTGGAAATCTACCAGCTTGAACCAGTAATTGCTGGGAAAAGCAATTCCTGGCTGGAATTAAGTGTTTCCATCTGGGCAAAGCCACCGGCAGTTGGAAAATGCTGCTCAAGTAATGCCCAGCTAAAAATTCCCTTTTCACTCACCATAAGCACATAAGCTATGCTCACCCTTGTTTAATAAATTTCGGTTGTTAGACAGCGCTTGTCCAGTGTCCTTCTTCTGTATGTTCTCTGTCGTCATCTCGCTGGTTTTTTCAAGTAAGCTATGCTAGTGGTCTGTTCTTCTGTCAATATATGCAGATGACATCTGCATCTGGGCGTCAGGGGTGACTAGTGTGCACTTAAGTGCTAGGCTTCAAAGAGTGGCTACACAAACATCAAACTACCTTCAAGGACTGGGACTAGAGTTGTCATCAGAGAAGTACTTGCTGGTTGTCTTCACACGTGCAAGGTGATGGGCCCGTATGTCATTAAAATTGGTGGACACGCTATCAGCTATGAGAAGACTCACCACCTTCTGGGAATAATAATAGATCACGACTTGTCCTGGAGCCCTCATATCGCCTGTATGAAAAAAAACCTCACAATGATCTCCCGTGTGCTAAGATTTCTTGCTGGAAAATTGTGCATCTGTATGAGCGATGCTTGAACTTTACACCGTTCTGTTCCTTGGTTTCATGGACTACTCATGGCTTATCTGTGCTATGCAGGACCCAAAGGACAAATGTACAGTGGGGTCCACTGTTAAAGGGAACACTCTAATGAGCACCTTTTATTTTGCTGGCCCTCTAACAGCAAGTGGACAGGGAAACATTGCTCATGCACTGCACGAGTCTGTGAAAAAGAGGCAGAACTTTCAACCACCAGTAGTTTTATGCAAATTTTAGTCACTATGTTTTTGCAAGAGAGAGAAATCCAAACATGCCCCGCATGCAAGTGTTCCCTTTAACAGTGGACCCGTCTGTACGTGTCCTCCAGTCACTTCAAGCTCAAGCGTTGAGAATATGCCTTAGCCTTTTGAGATGTGCATCTTCAATAGCGACTGTCGTCATTGCACGTGATCACCCAGTATCAGGGTTTTCGCTCAGATTCCATCACACCACCTTGCTTCACTTCCTGCTTCTAGGCTGCACTCTGAACTCCACAATATATATTGCTGCTCATCGTAGGGTTCTACTGTCAAACTTCATGCCTGCAGCAACACCACTGTTACCGCTTTGGTGCCTACGCCTCCTCGAAGCCCACCTATCCATTCATGGAATTAAAAAGAAAACCAAGTTGTCATATTTAGCCCTGCTACGAACCATGCTTCTGTTGCTGCTTGAGAAGCGCAGTGGACGCATTCACGTTTACCCGGATGGCTGTTTCCTCTGCAAGCTCAGCAGAAGCAGTGATTATTCCCACAAAGTCCATTGCCATAAAATTCTGGATATCACATTTTGCATAATCGACGACTGCACAACTCGCCACCCTCCATTCTGCTCTAGAGTTCTTTATTACAGAACCTTCACAAGTATGAACAATCTCCTCCGACTCCAAGGCAGCTCTCCAATGTCTCTAATGTCTCCATTTTATTATGGATCTAATGAACACTTAGTTGCTAATATAAGACTTCTTGATCACCATGCAATCTGGAAAAAACACAGCATAGCATATCAGTGGATACCAGGCCATTACGGTATCTACGGTAAAAACTGTGTAGATGAGGCTGCCCATTTTGCCCATTATGGTGTTCATTCTCCAGCTATACAGTTATCCAGAACTGACGCAGCTACCAGGCTTCGTTCACTGGCATGTGAACTCCAACTTGCATAGTAGAACTTGGCAGAATTCACTACCGCTAGTCTACAGATCTTGAATACCAATTTCCAGCCCTGTCTTCCGTCAGTGATATCTCAAGCTGTGGAGACACTTCTGTGCCGCCTGTGGCTTGGCGTGGCCTTCACGAATGCCTACTCCTTTCGGATTGGAACAGCTAGCAAACCTACATGCAATAACTACAGCTGCGAAAAAACGATTGCCCATCTTCTCTGTGAGTGGCCCTGTTTCAGTGTGCCCATAAAAAAACTTTCAATATGTTATGCAGGCTTGATAATCGCCTTTTTTCGGAGGAAAGGGTCCTAGTACACTGGCCAAATCCGTCCTCAGTACAGAAGGCATTGAAAGCATTGTTGTGGTTTTTAAGGACAACCGGGCTTCGAGACAGACTTTAAGCAGTGTCATAATCTACTTGACCTTTAACAGCAGAGGTGTTTAAGCTTGGCAAACCCCCGATTTGCTTCAACATATATCATCATCATGAGCACGTTCAACACAATAACTCAGCCAGCATGCGCTCTCTTCGTCCTCTTCATCTTCTGCTTATCCCCCCGAACATGTGCCCCCGGGGCGCACTCTCTCGCTGCACCGATTTATCTGCCGTGAGATGCAATAACTCAGATGGGCGAGAGAACGAGTACAGGGAGATAGAAAGAAAGAGGAAGCGAGGAATAGAGAGAGAAAGAGAATAGAGAAACAGAAAGAAACAGAGATAGAAAAAATAGAGAGAAAGTGAAAGAAAGAAAAAAATTCACCGACGGTTACGATACCGCCCAATGCTAATTCTGAGCACAGCTTCATGTTGGGGCAAGGCCAACTGTGTTTGAAGCTTTGGCTTTCCGCACGGTATCGATTATGCCATTAATCATAATTTTTGTGAAGCAGGACAGCACTCACTGCGCCATTATTCGTCTTTCTGCGGATAAGCGAGGTGCCCGCTACACATCTGTAAGGTATCATGTGCACTTTGTTGGTGCTGCATGTGGCTGATGATGATGAGGAATTATGGCTGAGCACTTTGCAGTGGGTGAAAAGCATTAAAGTACACACTCGTTGCACAAGTAGCATTGTGCGATGACTGGTTGTTATTTTACTCTTCTGCCACACTATACTACATAGGTTAACGCGGTTCCTTGTCCGACATGACGCCTGTATAGGGTGTTTTTGCAAGTCAGTTTCAAGCACCAGCATGGCTCTGGTAGAATACTCAACTGCCATCCACTACGCCAAAAATCCTAACTTTTGTGAAGTAGGACAGCACCCACTACGGCATTATTCGTCTTTCTGCAGATAAGTGAGGTACCCGCTACACATCTGTAAGGTATTATGTGCACTTTGTTGGTGCTGCATGTGGCTGATGACGATGAAGAATTATGGCTGAGCATTTTGCAGTGGGTGGGAAGCATTAAAGGGACACTAAAGGTAAATGTCAAGTCGACGTTGATTGCTGAAATAACGTTCCAGAAACCTCGCAGTGCTTGTTTCGTGCCAAGGAAATGCTTATTTTGAATGAAAATCGCCTTTTAGTGGTCCGCACAGCATTAGCGCACTTCAAATCGTGCGCCTGAAAAGGCCTGATGTAGCATTTGCCTTGCCCAACGTTGCCCGCCTTTACTGCCCGGCAGCCGACGATGTGGTTTCTGCTCTGAAGGGCACATTACACAACATCACATGGACATGAAATTTTGTTGAACTTTCCATTAGAGTGACTTTAATGAGCGTGCAAGGCACACGCAGCAGTATGCGATAACGAAACTACCATGTGGTAGTTTCATTATTGCGTACTGCTTTCGTACTGATTTCGTTATCGCGTACTGACCACGCAAGTGGAGTGAAGCCCTGCGAAAACAAAAGTTTTGCACAACCCACGCCGTTCTACACTATAACGTGAAGTTCTTTTTTCCATGAATCAAACGAAAACGCACAAGCAGCATTTTGTTATGTCTTGAAATGCTCAGAATGCTATTTTTTTGTCATAAGTAGCTTGAATACTATTAAGTAAATTATCAGTATACTATACTGATAATTTGTACTCGGGACTCTTGACGTCATCGGGCTTGTTCCAAAACGTCCCACTGGTGGCGCGCATAGTGTCCTACATTTACCTTAATTTCTCGATTACTAGAGCACTGCTATTGATAATATTGACGTTTTAGATGTTTTCAAGCATTGACTTTTCACTCTGACATAAATTTTTATTTGCCTTTAGTGTCCTTTTAAACCACACACTTGTCATTCCATTAGCATTGTGTGATGACTGGTTGTTATGTTATTCTTCTGCCACGCTATATTACATATAGCATGCCATCACACACATTGACCATGCCTGACAAGATGTCACAAGGCAGCCAAAAGCACCACCACAACCTCTGTTACTATGATGTACACTTTTCCCCTGGAGCCCATGTGCTGCTTTCGTTACCCTGTCATAGAGATTTTGCAAGAAACTGTGCTCTGTGCTCTTCTTACAGAGGCAAATACCGTGTGGTTCATCAAGTCACTGATGTCAAGTACAAAATTGTTCCTGCTAGCCTCGCTACAGCATCATCCAATGTGACAGCCAGTGGCATAATGCATATATTCACTAGGCTCAAGCCCTACAACTCTCCACTCTTCAGAGATATCTAATGGTACCGAGGTGATGCTTTTGCGATTGGAGGTAGTGTTGTGATACAATATACATTTTAATGACAGGCCAAGCAAGAGATTGTGAAAAAGTGGATGAAGTGGGATATATGTGTTCAGAGCATAGGCTGGTCTCCGTCTTGGTCACTGAATGTGTTCTCTTGTAAATTTCATCCCATATATAGTCTCCCTTTTCTGTGTTTCACAACAAGTAACAATATTACGAGCAAATCATAAAATTTTGTTTCATTTTTGCTCATAAAAGTAGAATATTATGGCTTAATTATTAGACAATAATGCAGACATGAACTTTTAAAACAAAGGTGTGACCCTTCAATCCACATTTGTTCTGTTAAAATTTGCATACTTGGTATAAATTATATTGAGTTGCAAAATAGCGACTCTCTTATGCAACAGCACTATTTACTGTTTTTTATGAGTGACAACATGCATGACATACCATTTACATTTAGCTTTGTTTAGCTTATGCAACATCATGAACAACAGCCAAGATCGAGCTAAATAAAAGTTCTTACTTCTTGTGCAGATGACTGATCATCGAAGCCAAGTAGGGACGATGCAACATTCAAGAGTGGCGGTGATTGGGGCTGGTGTCGTTGGCCTTTCAACAGCCTTGTGCATCCAGAACAACATCCCAGGCACTCCTGTTACAGTCATTGCTGATCGTTTCATTCAAGACACACTGAGCTTTGGTGCTGCTGGCTTCTTCCGCCCAGATGAAAATATAGGACCTACACTCGGCATTACAAGGTACTGCTCTTAATGAACCTCATTAATACAAGCCCATTATATAAATCTTCATCAAATCAAACTTACACACTTGTTCATTTAGCTTTACTTTTAAGGGGAAGCTGCTTTGAATAAATGAACGAATGAACAAACTTTATTAAAGGTCCGGCAGTTTCCTCCGGGCGAGGTGGGGGGAAGAGGGGATTTAAAGGGAATTTTTCTTAGGTCCGCAATCTCAACTTAATTCATTTGCCACATTCTGCTGGTCGATTTGGTCATGTTCCTCTAATGACTTGAATGAGAGTTGTGTATTTTTATTCACTTTAAAGGTTGGAATGTGCAATCCTAATATCTGCCATTTAACAGATCAACATGGCATGAGCGCAGGAGAAGCAGTGATAATTCCAGCATCCTTTAAAGCTTCCGTAATGATAGTATAGGACTGTTATTGAGTGACTATGTTCAATTTATCTGCTGCATAAAAATTTCGGTGGCAGCATTGGGCAAGCCCCACTGCTCACCTCCGATGCACTAAAAATGAAGCTATGACAAGCCTAGTGGGTATGTGCCAACCAGCTCCTAGCGGTTATGTGCCACAGAAATTAGGCAAGCCCCACTACTCGTCTTCGGTCCTCTAAAAAATGAAGCTGCATATAACTAGCCTAGTGGGTATGTGCCACAGGAATCGTGCAAGCTTCACTACTCACCTCCAGTATACTAAAGAATGAAGAAGCTGTCTGTAACTAGCCTGACAGGTATGTGCCACAGAAATTGGGCAAGCCCCACTACTCGCCTCCGGTTCATTAAACGTTATGAATTTGAAATTCGAAGCAGCTTCACCGACTTAACGTCACGAAGACTGGTTAAACAGCGCAAATGGTGGCAAAACTACTATAGAGCAAAGTGAAAAAATGAAATATCAATATGATGCCACCAGCTCCACTGTTTAACCCTCTGCGGTCGTTTTCGGGCCCTGCCTGAGAACGCGGCTGCAGTGGTCTGTGGTTGGGCACTGCTGGACAAGTTCTTTCATGGTTGATTCATGCGAGCGTTTTCCCCGTGAAAAAGCTTTCGTGAAAAATCTTCCTGTGAAAAAGTTTTTGGGGGAAGTCAACGCACCCCACCCCCCAACTCATGCCTCTGATCATAGGCGTGCGCAGGGGGGGGGGCAAGGGGGCGAGAAGGGGGGGCGCAAAGTCAGCCCTATACATTGTAGGGGGGGCGAGAAGAGGGGCGCAAAGGCAGCCGCATACATTGACATAATAGGGAGGGGGGCGCTGCGACGAACCTTCGCCCCCCCCGAAGGGGAACCCTGCACACGCTTATGCCTCTGATCATAGGTCAGCAAACTCACTCACGACTCGACTCAGCAGACTCACTCAGACTCAGATCAAGTCGTGAGTCTGAGCCTGAGTGAGTCTGGGTGAGTAATATTTTGGTGAGTGTGAGTTTGAGTGGGTCCGGTCATCAGCTGTCGCATCAAGAAACTGCACATAATGCCTGACAGATGGTACCTCGCTTCTCCGCAGAATGACGCGTAATGTCGTGGTGGGTGCTTCCCAACTTCACAAAAATTATGATTTGTGGCGTAGTGGGTATGTTGCAAGTGTACTTGTATTATTACCCACAAGAGAGTTTATAACGGGCTCTAGAAATGCTCTTCAAGCTTTCGCTGTGACTGTGCTGCGCTTTCCGCACAGGCCTGGCGTTTTTTTGCCAGCCTACAGTCCTAGCTACTCAACTTCAGTATTGTTGTCAGCCTGATGTTGGCTCACGTTTATATGCACGCCTACTCGCACATACTACTTCAATGCACTAGCCAGGCCTGTAGCCAGGGGGGGCTCTAAGGCCCCCCCACCCAAGAAAAAATTTTGGTGAAGTATATGTTTCTGCCAAAAATAAATGATGAAAATAGGTGTTTTTCTTGAATAGTCAAGGTTTTCAGCAAGCGCCCCCTCCCCTCCCCCCCAAAAAAATTCCTGGCTACAGGCCTGGCACTAGTGTTCATACGCCAGGTCAATATTGATTGATCAAACACTTGAATTACGGAGGGCGGCAGTGGTGGGGGGGTGCTGTGACCCCTCCCCCGATAGCTCTTAGACGGGCAGTTCTTGGTAAAAAAATCTCGTGTGGGTCATGTCTTGCTGTATTGCAATCATGCACTTACTGTCTTGCATTCTTACTGTATTGCAATCACTGATAACTCCTATTTGAAAGTACGAAATGAAAAGGTGGCACGTAGAGCACCAATTATGTGATATATTGGTGTCAAAGGGCATTGACACCATAGTCGAAAAAGCTGCTAACGGACCCATGAGTCGATTCACTCTGACTCACTCAGACTCAGATCGAGCCGCGAGTCTGAGTGAGTTCGGGTGAGTAATATTTTGGTGAGTTTGAGTCCGAGTGAGTCCTGTTGAGAAAACTTTAGAGGTTCATTCAGTGAACTGGGAGCATGGGAAACAGACAACAAAGAACGACGAACTACACAACACGCGCTCACTAACAACTGTTGTTAATGAGCGCTCGTGTTGTGTAGTTCTTCGCCGTCCTTGCTCTGTTTTCGCGCTTCCAGTTCACTGAATGAATATGTACCACCTAGCCCAATTATCGATCCTTTTGAAACTTTAGGTGTGTCTGAGTCTGAATGAGCCCGGTTAAGGAAAATTTTGGTGAGGCTGAGTCCAAGTGAGCCCTAAGCAGAAAATATATTTCTTGAGTGAGTCTGAGTGAGCTCCAGTTTTTGTGCCGACCTATGCCTCTGATCAATAAATATTGAGGTAGTGTATGAACGCTAGTGCGTTGAAATATGTGCGAGTAGATGTGAGTATAAACGTGAGCCAATATAAGGCTGATAGTAATGCTTAAGACGAGTAGATAGGACCATAGTTTGGCAAAAAAAAAGTGGAGCTCACTCAGATTCACTCCAGAAATATACTTTGCGCTTAGGGCTCACTTGGACTTAGACTCACCGATATTTTCCTCAATTAGACTCACTCGGACTCACTCTCACTAAATTTTTTCTCAACCAGACTCACTCGGGCTCAAGCTCACCAAAATATTACTCACCCCAACTCACTCAGACTCATGGCCTGATCTGTGTCTGAGTGAGTCGACTCATGAGTGAGTTTGTCGACCTATGCTTGAAGTGTACTCAGAAGTACCACAGGGGTTGGCCTGAGGGCCACTATTATTTCTTATTTATGTCAATGACAGTGCTAACTGTGTTGAAGAAGGTATGAGAGTGCAGTTATTTGCTGATGACCTGGTTGTGTACACCTTTGTGTACAGTACTGTTGATCAGAAGCCACTAAATGCTTTTCTAGATAAAAGTGCTCAATGGTGTGAAACCTGGAGTATGGAAATCAATCCAAGTGAGACAAAGTGCATGACAATTAGCCAGAAGAAGTCGTTGATTACATTTAATTATAAAATAGTGGATTCTGATGTGACCCAGATGCTATATAAAATATTTGAGTTTAACCATTACAAGTAAGCTAAAGTTGAATGTTTACATTGATAGCATATGTGCAAAAGCATTTAGAACACTCGGGTTTCTACAAAGAAAGTTGGCTGTGGCTCCTGTGTCCATTAAGTTAATAATTAAACTCTAGCACGGCCCGTTCTTGAATATGGCAGTATATATTGGAACCCTCATCAACTGTACCTTGCAAATAGAATGGAAAGAATCCAAAATAAGGCACTACGGTTTATCTACTCAAAATGTTCCCGTGAGGATAGTATCAGTGCTCTTCGAAATGCAGCAGGAATTCCTATACTTGCTTGTCGGCGGTGGGTGGCAGAAGTGAAGTTCCGTTTCATGTTTTATCATGATCCTATAAGCGTAGATAATCACGAGCACTTGAAACCACCACATCGTCATTCTCATGGAAACATGTCACGACAAACACATAAGACAATACGTCACATGCTGTGACACATTTAAGTTGTCATTTTTTCTGGCTTCCATTGAAATATGGAATGCGTTGCCCCAGGAAATTATTGGCATGGATAGCATAGACAGATCAGTAGAAGTGGAAGATAACTTTTTCACGCAGTGGCATAATGAAGTTTTTTCTTTTCTTTTTACCTTTTCTGCTTACAAGGCTTACAAATTGTTTGTTGTGTCTGTTGTTGTCATTACTCATGTATAATTTTGTTTATTGTACACTGTATTTCTACCAACACCCTCAAACCCACTTCCTATAGTGGCCCGCATAAGGCTGACAATATTTGTTAAATAAATAAATAATAAAATTTTCAGTGGGTATCTGAACATCTGTGACTGAGGTGTGCTGGATATCCAGTTCACTGCAACTGATTGACCAAAAATGTGACTGCACCTTACTAGTACTGTTCCAACTGTTCTGGGTGGCTGCATGCGGAGAGACCATGGGAGATGCCTTTCAGGAGCCTTTATCATGTGAAATTTGAAAGAAAATACAGAAAATTGGCCATGTGTAATATACATTGCGTGTTCTCTGATACCGGCCCTGCTAACAGTCTTGCTCTTACTTTTTATCCTTTCAGAGAGTGGTTCAGAGCAACATTCAGACATTACGAGATTCTTTTGCATGGCAATGAAGCTGAAACAGCTGGAATCAAGAGGCTTTCTGGTTATGCCCTCAGTTCAAGCAACCAAGAGAAACTTGTGGTATGACCATTTAAAATGAGCAAAACTTGGAAGTTGCATAGTTTTTATTCCCTGACAACTAGATAAATGAAAGAGTGGGCAATGGACCAAGGGCTCGTTTTCTTTTTCAGACACAACCTAATGAAACCAACAGACAGTGAAGCCGAGAAAGGTGTAGGGGACATTATTTGTAGCCTTTTGTGTGTAGTGTAGTAATCATGATATAAATCTAAAGAAATTTAAGAGGATGAAAAGACAACTTGCTGCCGGTAGGGACCAAGCCTACAACCTTCGGATAAGGCCTCCAAGGCTCTACCAACTGAGCTACGGCGATGGTTGTTCTCTTGTCCACTTTCATTGCGTATTTCGGTGCACATTAACCTGTGCACGCTGGCGAAAAAAGGTGTTCCACTCTTGCCATCATGGCTACGAGTGGCACTGGCTAACACTACCAGGTTGTTCTAGGCTACACTTTGTCTGTCACACTGAAAGCTGGGCATATTGAGCTAAATGCTTAGTATGCTCAGCAGGATAACAGGAGAAAGAGAGAAAGGCATTCCATGTTCCTCTTGGACCAGGCTTATCCACTGCTGTACGTGTATGTGAAGGAGGTAAGAATGGTCACTGTGGTTGAGTGCACCCAGCTTTCAGAAACACAGTCATGGTGTAGCTCCTGATCAGTACTCCAGGCTGGCTAGCACACATGCATAGGTGTACTCAGGGACCAGTATTAAAAGATGCACCATAGCTTGAAGAGATGTCTTCCCCCCCTCCTTTAACTGCAGTTGGCACTCATCACAAAAAAGAAAAAGCTTAAAGGACCTCTGACACCAATATTACAAACTCGAGATGTCTGTGTTGTTTCATTATCCTGCATATCTGGGCACTTCTGACCGATTGTTAGGGAGGAACGTCGCCTTTAAGATATTTTAATTTGGTGTTAAAGTAAGTGTGACTGCTCATCTGACTTGGCAGCACCTCGCAAAATTGCCACTAGTATGACGTAGGTTGGGGACTCATGTGAGGTTCCACAAGTAAAGCGAGTATTGTCGACGTCACAGACAAGTTTGTGGGGTGGACACAATATCGCGACTGTCTACCCCCTCAATCTGTTGTCGGGCTACTTTCAAGGTGGTTCTAGCAGCTTACGCCAGTGGCTTTTTAAGTACCAGAGCAAGGAATGTCCTTTTATTCCTTTTTTTTCTGAGGGGGCACAGTGCTTGGCAGGCAACATGTGTGTCGCATGTAGTTTGTAAGAATGCTCTTGGTGCTTCACTCCCTAACTCGTACTGCAGCACTCACGTCGTCTCATTCTTTCCCACACATGGGGCCCCAATTTAAATAGTGCACTCTCAATGTCACCAAAGCTTGAGTGCATGTGATCTTATGGCTCAACCGCGGTGGGTTGTTAATTTCTTATGATTTTAACGCGATAGCGTTAAAGAGCTCGTATTGCAGAAATTCCGCCGTCGGCGTCGGCGCCGTTGGTTGTGAGCGAAAAATCATCACCTTGTCCGTGACCGAAAAATCGAAAAAGCTGCAAATAAAATAAATGATAAAAATGTTGGGTCCGAGTGAGAATCGAACCCAGGCCGTCTGCGTGGAAAGCAGGTGTTCTACCACACAGCCACGTCTCTGCTTGGAGCTGCACTGAAAGTAACTTTCATGCTTCCAAAAATACGCGTCCTGTATACAGGTGTCACAGTACGAGATGTAATGTCGCAGTAATGTTGCGTGGTACAAGCGTGCATTGCCATCGGGAGTCACACCCTGTGAATATCATAACGACTTGATGGTTTAAACCCAGCCACCCATTACAAAAGGCACACAAATTGCTGCGCGTATTCCATTAAGACCACGTAGTGGGTGCATCGCAAATTCGAAAAAGTTTCTCGCGCATAATTGCTCCCGGTTTAAAGCATGCTACCCATTACATAAGGCACACACCTGAGTGCGCGCATTCTGTTAAACACTCGTAGTGTTCGAAGGCAGGATATCGCTATCGCGTTCAACTCTTAAAGGCGAAGCTTAAGCGTCCCCCAATTTTTAGGCAGCCGTTTTGAAGTTATGCCAAAATTGGTCATAATTAACAACACTGCCATTAATTACGCGATACATTAGAGCATTTACAATTCAGTTTCGGGATTATCAGATGCAAAGCTACTAATTAAAGCATAAAAGTCGGAAACAAAATTTTGGCTGTCATCGGTCCTTTAATAGTAGCACAAAATGCATGATTTAATTGTAGTAAGCAGTAATTTCAACATAAACTAAACTTGGCTAGAGAGTCGTACTGATATGCATTACTGCAGTAGCAACACTGTATACCTGACCTACAGCCAAGTGCTTTCCTAAGCTAGTATCTAATATAGTTGTACACACAGTCAAACAGTTTCATGAAAAGCAACAAAAATGTACATTTCCATCCATAGGAAAATTGCAGTGCAAAACAACACAAGGACCGACAAAAAACACAGGACTGGGGCTCTAGGGGGTCAGGGTCTTCAATATTACTTTATTATTTATTTATTAATACCTCAAATACCCCAGCTTGGGGTTTTACATGAGGGATGGGCTGTTATGTAGTGACAATGATTCGATGAACAACTTGAAGGCTTGCGGATCAGAATGGAGCACAGCATCTCTAGGTAGTGCATTCCAGTCTCTTGCTGTGTTTACAAAGAGGGAGCATAGGTGCGCAGCGGTCTGTGCCGGTGGTGGGTAGACCGCTTTGGTGTGATTCGTGCGGCAGGATGGACGATGAGCAGGCAAGATTAATGAAGTGCTAGGAGAGGAATGGTAAAACTTGTGAAAAAGGCACAACCTCGATCTAAGGCGTCTTAGCTCCAAGTTATCAAAATGTGCTTCGGATTTTAGTTCTGTAACACTACTATGGAAAGAAAAATCTGAATAGATGTAGCGAGCTGCGCGGTTTTGTACTGCTTCAAGCGCTTTAGTAAGGTTAGTTTGATGTGGGTCCCAAGCAGAGCATGCATATTCTACCTTGGGCCGGACGCATATTTGATAAGCTAACAGTTTCACAGATGGGGGAGCAAGGCACAAGTGCCTTCGAAAGTATCCTAATGTGCGGTTAGTTTCGTTAATGATGCTTGTGATGTGAGAGGACCAGGAAAGATCACTGGAGATAGTGATGCCGAGGTACTTGCTACTTGCATGAATTGACAGGAGAAATCGCAGCATTGCACAGGACGTACTGTGGTGAAGGGAGATTCCTTCTGCAGGTAAAAGAAACTAGCAGTGTTTTAGCAGTGTTTAGCGACATAAGCCATTTACTACACCAAGCAGTGATTTTATCCAGGTCCTCTTGAAGTGATCGGGTGTCATGATCGCTATGAACAGGATGATAAACGACACAATCATCTGTGAACAGACATATGTTAGATGAAATGTTGGCGGGAAGATCATTAATATATATTAGAGAAAGGAGTGGGCCCAAGACAGTTCCTTGGGGTACTCCAGTCCGAACAGGGCTTCTGCTTGGGGTACCGTATCCAGCTTGGGGTACCGTTTTTGCCATCCCACAAAAACAATGGTGGCTTCATCTGTTGTAAGAGTGACAAGAAAAGTACAGCCTGCACTGTAGTATGTATGAGCCGCCAGTAAATAACACCTTGGTACTGAAAGCAGGTGCAGGCAGGACAGCTTCGTCAAGGTATCTTAGTTTTTGTGGGGCTGCCCAAACCTTTATCTTAAATCTGTGGCAAAGAAGTTCCAAGTGCAGACAGAGCATTTTCAGGGCTCTTCATTGTCATTTCAGCTTAAATATATCAGCGTTAATGTGCTGCTTGCAAAATAATAAATATTGCGAGGTCGAATGTGCATTCCCTTTTCCCCCTTACTCTATGGGGGGTCAGGGTCTTGCTGGCGTTCCTAGTGTGTATGCCTATGTACGTATGTCAGTCGCTTTTGGCATATACTTAAAGGAACACTAAACGCAAATGTTAAGGCGATGTTGATTGCTGAAATAACGTCCCAGAAATCTCGCAGTGCTTGTTCTGTGCCAAGGAAATGCTTATTTCGAAAGAAAATCGCATTTTAGTGGTTCGCACAGCGTTAGCGCACTTCAAATACCCACTTGAAAAGGCCTCCTGACGTAGCATTTGCCTTGCCCACCGTTGCTCGCCTTTACTGCCTGGCAGCCGACGCTGCAGTTTCTGCTCTGAAGGGCACATTACAAGCCTTGCCCAAGTTGTGGTTGATCTTGTAATCCTCTGCACGAAAGTGCAGCAAGCACACACGCAGATTTCTTGGTTGTTTAGCACACTGACGCAGAAGCACAGTACTCAGCCACTTTGGCATGGGTTTATTTGCAGCACCCATTGGAAAGTCACGACAGTTTCTTTGCTGCAGCTGCTGTTGCTCAAGTGGCGCACACCATTCAGGCACCTGGCAACATAACAGAAACGCGGCATTTTGTCAAACTTTCCGTTAGAGAGACTTTCATTAGCGTGCAAACCACACGCAGCAGTACGTGATAATGAAATTACCACTGAGACGCAACCGTGTGAGCGGAGAGCAGCCCAGCGAAAACTGAACTTTTAAACCTCCCGTGCCGTTCTCCTTGGTGACACCAAGTTCCTTTTTCCACGAATGAAACAGAAATGCACAAACAGCATTTTATTACGTCTTGTAATGTACAGAATGTTATTTTTTTATTATAAGTAGTTTGAGTACTAGTGATTAATTGTACTCGGGACTCTTGACGTCACTGGGCTCATTCCAGGATATCCCACTGGTGGCGCATATGGTGTCCTACATTTACCTGAATTTCTTAATTAGTAGAGCACTGCTGTGGATAATAGGCACCGTCCACTGACCAAAGGGAGCTGCGTTGCTCGCACTGGCCCGTCCTAAGTTCGCTGATATTGACTGTTAGGGGCACGCAAAAAATAGACGCGCGCACGCGTCCGCCCCTGTAGCCCGACCACAGTCCGTCCCCTCATGAAGGGACGGAGAAGCGCGCATCGCATTCCATTTTGACTGGCCCCTTCTCAATGTTGCTTTTTTTATCCGCTAAGCTGTGCGTTCTGGCGCTGCAGTCTCACGGGAAAACTTGACTGCACGGTTCCTATACTGACGTTTTAGGCGTTCTCAAACATTCACCTTTCACTCTGACATAAACTGTTATTTGCCTTTAGTGTCCCTTTAATACCTAACCTCTGTAATGTAAATTGTGAGCCTGTTTTAAGCCCATGACACTGCACTTGATGCGCACTTCAAGCTGGTAGCATAAAAACATTACCAGACTAGTGGAATATTGCAGAATCGCAAGCTAATTTCCTGCAGAGTAGTTGCTTTTGGATGGTTGCACAGTTTCCTTCAAGAGTGGTAGTTAATTCAAAGAGCAAAATTTGTAGGAATGGGCGAATAGTAATTTTGAGGTTCTAAGCAAATAGTGATTTGGTCGGATAATTTTAAACTGAATAGTTCCAATAGTATATATCACATATTATAAAGAAAAGTGAGCATTTCTGTTATGACCCAACCAACTTGCACAATATTTTTAATAATTAGATCTAGAATGTCGCTTGGGCGAATGTCTCTTTTTGGTTCGAGGTGAAGTGGAAGCAACTTCGAATAGTAGCAAGATTTGAATAGCAGTAAGGTGCCAGTCATAAGCGGTAAAATACGTTATGTTTTTGAATTTGCTATACCTAGTTCATATAAGTCCGTACAACACGCTTTTAAACTGAAAAAAAAAAAAAAACGGTAATTGAGGCGTAGGTAATATGTACATTAACCTTGAAGTGCGACTTCGCGACAGTGCTGATTTCCCTTCGATAGATAGTTCCACGGCATAGCAGCGGCATGCTGCAGTGAAACCACCTTTCCAGGTAGGTTACATGCGGTCAAATAAACGTCTATTTGTTCATTTCGAATGCTTCGAAATTTCGGAAAATTTAAATTTGTGTCGAAGCGCTCGAATATTCGCCCATGCCCAGTTTATATTAATTTGCCTACATGTACAGGCTGTTTCACACTTAGGGGAAAACTCGTAGCACGTTTCAATGCGCTCTGAGTTTTCCCCTAAGTGTGGAACAGCCTGTACATCGCCCATAATGTGCCTTCATTTCCTCAAACTTAAGCTTGGTACCATATTTGCTTCACCCAAGGCAGTGGAGAAACATGTATAAAGCTTTTGAGCATTCCTCAAGGTAAAGTTCTCCAGAGGCCATAATTAATGCACATACTCTAAGCGTTTCTTGCACATCATGTACTGCATGCTCCCCATTTATCTCAATCGTAAACTTGTCACGACATTCAGTTTGCCCAGGGTTTGGGGCAAGGATTATATGTGTTTCATATAGCACTGCTGAACAAGAAGAAAATGAGCGTTTAATAATTCCCGAAGTGTATAATTAACTAGTAAACTGCGAACTTCGCCAGTGTGTCCTCCAGAACATCCCCTTCATTCCCTCCAAATGTTAACTTAGTTGTTCATTGACTTTGTCAAGTACTTTAGGCAAACATATATAATACTTCGTACGATAATTTGGAGCACACGTTTAAATAATTTTCTCAAAAGCTTATTAAGTTATTATTAACGCATGCACTACTATGTCCACATATGCCTCATCTATTCCCTAGAAATTAAAACTCACTGTGATGTAGTCAAACATTCTACACACATCACATAGTATTTAATAATTTTTCCCAAAGTTCAAATCACCTCTAGACTGCCCACACATCCATTTCTTTAAAATTTGAACTCAGCGCCTAGTTTAATTCTCTTGAGATATTGGGAAAACTTATCGTCTATAACGTTTAACGAGTGCTTGCGTAAGTCATTTCCTCAAAATCCTACAACTAATGTTTTCTTGTATTCCAATTAAAATTAAATGATCCATTCCCTTGGAATTAAAACTTTCTCCCATGTTTGTTACTCCCATTGCGGCAAGAAACATGCATATGGCTGTTTTAATTGCTTCTAGTTGCTCCAACAGCTTTACTGTAAAAAAAATCTATTATTAACAACTTGCTCTGCATCAAAAGATTGCTGCCTTGTACAGTGACTATAGAGCTGGTAGCTTCCTACAAAATATCAAGACACAAGGTTTCTGTCAAAGTACTCCATTTATTCCTGTCCAAAGCTTTTGAAGCACTGCTTGTTCACTGTAACATCGTTCACCGTGTGACGACCGCATATCATCCACAAACCATTGGCCTAACCAAAAGATTTAATCGCACTCTCGGTGATATGCTGACGATGTACACTGCATCAGACCAGACCAACCGGGACACTGTCCTTCCATTCGTGACATATGCATACAACACTGCTACGCAAGCGACCACAGGATTCTCACCGCTCTTTCTTTTATACGGATGCGAGCCATCATGCATGCTGGGCACCATGCTTCCTTACACACCTGACGCATGTGAGTACTGTCCAATTTCTGACATTGCCAGGAACGCAGAAGATTGTCGACAGTTGGCCCGTTCATTTACGACAGAAGACCAAGGTCGCCAGAAGCGTAGGCACAATGACAACCGACCTCTTGCTGCTTTCAAGACGGGTGCCCTCGTCTGGCTTTGGCTCCCACCGAATACTCCAGGATTTTCCTCCAAGTTACTGGCCCGATATCACGGCCCCAGTGTCAATAGTAGCATGGGACATGAGCTTGCGTTTGCATGGATTTTGGCTGCTTGACGCCCGCCGCTCTTCAACGCCCTACTCTCGACGTCTCTCGGCTTTCCCTGAAGATGTGTCACTAAACCACGTCACACTCAGTTTATTTTGTTACAACATGTAAGCAGATGGAGCTGGAAGGAAACTGAAATCAGTGCTATATTCGTGTGTGTGCATGTGTGTGTGTGTGTGTATGTGTGTGACTAAAAGTGCTTGTCACAATGTCACGTACCAATCATTGAGTCATTGCCATTCTCCCCTTCTGCTCTTTAGAGTCTCTGTCTCTGCTACATATCAATCTTATGGAGTACATCTAAACTAGAGGTCATCCAATCATTCCCTCTGTTACACCTTATGAAGTGCTGGTCATACAGAGCATCACTTTACTGTGGGTAGAGTGCCATGGTTATTCCTTCCCTTCATGGGCATAGCCAGGATTTTATTTTGGGAGGGGTCCAACACCCCTATTATAGTGCATGTGTGTGTTTGTATGTGCACAGTAATATACATGCACGCAAACTGCAGAAGTTTAGAAGGGAAGGTGAACACCCACCTCTAGACGTGCCTATGTTTCCTGATAACATTATCATGCTCATTGTAAAAGTATGCTTGTAGTATATGTTCTGAAGACAGTGAGCTAAATGAGGCTGCTGCTGCATGCTACTGCTGCTGCTGCAGCAGCAACTGTAGTCTAAGAGGTATCTCGAGCTTGGCTCTGTTGTCAGTTGTTTTTGTTGCTGGTCATCAGTTGTCTTGTGCTCATGCTCATACTATCTAGCTGCGGCAATGCTTTTCAATTAATGTTCACAGTTGTTAGTAGCGCCTCGTCCTGTCTGTCTAAATTCTTTGCCCGTTTATTGCGCTTCACTTTTTTACCAAGTAGTCTGAGAGAGTCACCATTATTGCCCTTGATTCAGATAGTGGCACTACATTTGATTGCTTCAATGGGAGCAGGTAAATATGGCTTGCCCAGACATTGTTGTTAAACATTTATGAGGCATATCAGTTATTAGTTGGGCTCATTTGTTTATGGTGGTTTCATAAGCTTCCTGCTACACATTGGAACATTGCCGTATCTTTCCTTTTTCGTATGAGAAATTGATATTTTAGGGGATGGTGATGACTTGGCTAAGCATGTGTGTTAATTGTGTTCTGTGCTCAACAGTTATATGGAACTAGCTATTGAGTAATTGAATATGCAAGTTAACAGTAACAAGAATTTCGCATACACAAACAAGTTTGTAACAAAGCTTGACTACCTGTACCACTTCTTCCGTTACTACGTGACAGAAGAGAGAGACCGTGCATAGATTTGTGACGTGAAGCTGTCCATTTGTTTTCAGGCAAATCGATGCATGCATATACAATAAATAAGAATGGCTGTTTATAGAATGAGGACAGAAAAGATAGGGAATGATTAAATGCACTAAACGTGTTACACTTTTTCTTCTCCTTGCAGAATGGAACAATGAAAGAGCTCTGTGTTGGGCTCAGACCAGTTGATGAGCAAGAACTCAGGAACTTTCCACCGAAATACAAGTAATACGCTCAGCTCTGTTACAAGAATTGTGATTGGATCTCAAGGAATGGAATTAAGAAAAAAAAATAAGGCATTATCACCAATTTCTGTTGCTTTTTTGCAATAGCAACTATATGAACGCTCCATGCAAACTTGCGGTGTGATGCTTTGTGCCAGCACGCACACACACTCATACACAAGCACCAGAAATGTGCTTTGCTGTAGCACTGGCACATGTTCCAGCCCAGCATGTGCTCAACATCATTTCAGAAACAAAATTTGGTTAAAAGAAATTTATCCTTGCCATGGGAAACTGTTAAACCTCCAACTACAATGCCTGAATTTCAGTTATCCTAGCACCTCATGGCACTACACAACACTAGATTAATTCCTACTGATCCAAGCGATAACACAACTGTTCTGTTTGCATGGAATGAACGACACTTGGCACTCATTTTGAGTCCATGAAAAGCAGTTGAATTAACATGTTCATTGGGCTGATTAGCACATCTTCTTAAACAGCACTAGACAGGACACAGAAAGGAACAACAGGACAGAGTTCTGAATGTAGAGATGGAGAGTGCTTGGACACAAATTAGAGCCTAATGTACAAGAAATGAACATTAACACTTTGTTCATTTGGATTCGTTGGTAAATGTTTTTAAAAAGCAGAACTTAACTATGTCACACAGGACGCTGAAAATGACCATAGGACACTGCACTCCTGTGGTTATTTTCTGTGCCTGTACCAGACACTCCCTGGGTGACACATTTCAGATATGAAAACAACACAAGTTTGAAATGTTAAAGGTCAAATGTGGCTCAATATGTTTTCTTGTAATAGTTATCATCCTGACTAAAAGCATATAGTGGTTCTGCTACAATGCCAGCATGCATGCTGCATTATGAGGAATGCCGTTACTACAAAAACTGTCGTTTTATGAAGTTGCCCTTTGGCAAAACGCACCTTCACTGAATTCCACAGCTTAACGTTACAGATGTTTCATTGCCTGAAAGCTTTAAGATATATTTTTCTGCTAATAAGTTTCACCCATTAGCACTATTTATAAAGAACACTTTATAAAACGCTGAAAAGATAAGCAAACAAATATGCTCCTCCATCTCCTCGAGGCGACTTATATAAAAATATTCTGAATAATTCAAATGTTGGCAAAACCCTTGCTTAAAGACCAGACAGAGTAAAAGTGTTGAAACTTTATGCAATGTACAATTTGTGAAAAATATTAATATACATGAAGCTTACATATAGCCTGAAATTTTGGCTTTCATGCAGTAATTGATTTAAATGGAGTATTAAACTGAGCAGAAATATTGCTTTTTAGAGAATGAAGACCCCGTAAATTCTTATCATTGAGTGTATGCATAAAAAAGCAGAAGTTCAGGGGAAGATGGAAGCTTGACGAGATATGCTTGCCATATGTGGTAAGCTTCATTGAAAGGCATATGATAGACATGAGGCTCATATACAGTTCACATGTGGTTGCCATATGTTGTAGTTAGGGTTAAGGAGTGCCTGGGCATATAGGTGCATTCGTTTGTCATTTGTGTTCACAACATCATATTAATTTTCATCAACAGTATACTGGTGCTCTTACAGGTATGGAATATTCTACAACAGCATTCTAGCAGACCCTAGAAAGTACTTGAAATGGCTTACTGACAAGTAAGTAGATTTCTGTTCGTACTAAATACTCAGAATTTTCTATCAAGTGTTGCTTTGCAGGATATTATGCAATGGTGGGCACATAAAGAACCAAAGTGTCAAGGACCTGCAAGACCTTAGGGATTTTAGTGTTGTGGTCAACTGCAGTGGTCTCAGAGCCAAGGAACTTGCAGAGGATCCACTGCTGACTCCTGTCAGAGGACAGGTTATTAAGGTAATGGTTGTGAACAGCTCACAAGTATGCTTTCTCGTACAGGAGGCCTTTTCAATATCCCCTGCTTGAAACTGTGAGAGAATAAGCGTTTGTACATTGTAAACCTTGATCTGGGTCTCCTAGAAGGAAAACTGTTTCATGTAATCAAGGACAAAAAATTAGGTTTTTATCAATGACAAAAAAAAGTAGGTTTTTAAGATGGAAGATGAGTGCAAGTAGTACTTCCAAATAGATAAACTTGTTTTCAGAATAATTAGTGCAGCTATCAAAATGAATTCAAAGCTGTTTTTTTTCCACGCAGGTATTTGCTCCCTGGGTGACTCAGTTTTATTATGCTGATGGCTGCTACATCCTTCCAGGGTAGGCATTGAACTTAATGATTGACACACCATCTGTGCAGAGAGAGTGCAAAGTGTGTGAGAAGGACAGTGTATTTGCACCAACTGATTTTGACCCTCTTTGCATATTGAAGCTGCGCATTGTGCAGGCACAAGAATTTTCTGCCTATGATGATAAAGTAACCCGAGCTGCAGTGTGCATAATAGATGTATACTGCATATAGTCAGCAATATTCTTGACTCACCCTTCTTGCATGCATACAGTAGACTCACAATAATTCACACTATGATAATTCAAACTTTTGGTTAGTTCAAACAAATTTCAAATTTTTGATTGGCCTGCAGTTTTTTCAATGTATCTTAAAGCCGCTTAGTTCAAACTGCTCCATCGCGTTTATTCGGTTAATTCATGCTTGCTTGTCCCTGCTGGAAAATGTCTGCTGCCTTTGTCGCTTCTTGCTGAACACTTGCATTCTTACATCACAAACAGTTGCATATGAAGCCGGTTGCCTGTCTACATGTGTCAAAGCGGCCAAAGCCTAAAGAACACCAGATGGTCAAAATTCCCAGAGCCCTCCACAGTGGCGCCCCTCATAATCATATCGGGGTTTTGGGACACAAAACCCTAGACATTACTAAAGCGGCCAAAGTACACGTTACACGCCACCCTGCGTTGACATCAACATGGAGCCGGCGCCCGGCGGAGCACAAGACGGAGTTTCAGGGGCTTTATAGTGCGCGCACCGTGACCGCCACAAAGCGAGGGGGAGGCAAGGTGCACACTATAGAAATGGTGTCAGCCCTTCCCTCACCCTTACTAAGGTGTATGAGTCAACTATGAGTTGATTAGTTAGCTGTTGGAGATGTGCCAATACCCCCAAGTGCAGTCCTCCTAACTCTAGTGGAAACTGAGCTATGAATTTTGTACAGTCCAATCAGGCCCTTAATGTTTATTAACTATTAAATGTGTGTTACGTAGCCCTACGCTGATGTACTGCGTATTCACCAAACGTCAATTTCCTGTGTTCACTTAGGCCGAACCAATCTGTTTGTTTCTGTAGTTTTGATGCACACTGATCACTATTCAATTAATTTTCATTAAATATATGTGAGGTTAATTGGCCCTTTTCTGTAGTAAACTTATGCTTCTATATCATATCTGTCATATGCAACCATTAGCACCTCTTTTTATGCTGTTTTATTTAAAATTAAAAAGAAAAAATGGACAATTCTGTTAGCACGTGCGAAACTCCTCTTAAGTCACTTTTGCCGCAATACACTAGTGTCACGCGGAAAAGCGTACTAAGATTGGGAAGGCACTACCAGCTAATAATATGAGAACTTCTGATAATGCAAGCAAAATCCTGGGGTCACTTCAAGTTTGAATTATTGAGACCCTACTGTATATAGAAATGTTACAGTTGCTTCAGCAACAGTCAAGATGAATGCAAATGTGGGACAAAGCAAGGAAGTGCAGCTATATGTAGGGTAGCTCAATTAAACATATTGCTGGTATAGTTGATTTGTTCTACTGAAGGAATGATGCAGAGTACAGTCCTCACGGATTGAAATGCAACAATTTAGGGCGAAGTAATGCAGGTACTTATGTTTCCACTGCCTTCAGTTAGCATGATATCAGCACTATTATGACTCTAACATTAATTTTACATTAGAGCCGACCTTATTTTCAGCTGCCAGTTTTGTCGCTGTGGTCACGAGCAGTTGTGCATACCAGTCTTCATGCTGAAAGTTTTCATGTCACGTTTCAATCTGTGAGGACTTTACAAGACAGAAGTGACCATGACACCAGTGACCATGACCATGACACCATGACACCAGTTAAAAGCAAAATGTCTCTGATAGTAAGAAATAGCATGTTGCAATGGTTGTAAATGCCGTATACTGGTCCAGCTGCTGTTAGATTCATGCACTGGGAATTTAGAAGTCATAAGGGGGTAGTGACTAGGGGCAGGAAGACAGCTTCCTGCCTTCGTGTGAATGTTTCTGCATATGTTGCTGAGTGAAAAGGTTAGATGAAGCCTGTCCACCTACTGATGGTTAATGTATGATTCAAATCCTGCATTCCTTTCATTTATCATATTGCTATTTATGGTAAACTTCTACACTTTGCCCCCTTCATTATACTCTTTTATCATTCCTTTCTCGGCTTCTTGGCTTTGAAATCAGCCTTAAGGTGGCCAGCCACCAACTTTCTTACAAGCATTCTTTCATCTTCTCTCCGATCTTATTCTTTATGACTTTCAAGCCAATAGATTTGTTTCCTCTTCCTGTATTACAGTTAAACCTCAATTTAACGAAACGCAATTTAACGAAAGTCTTGGTTTAATGAAGATACCCCGATTCCCCCTCAGACGCCCATAGGGTCCAATGCTTTGACAACTCAAAATAACGAAACAAATTTTGTGATCTGTCCCGATTTAACGAACCTTTTTTCGAAAACCAAGATGGAAAATTGATCATTTTTGGTCTGCTTTGAAGAGAACGCCCCAAAAGTTATTGATCACAAGCCAACAGCAACATCGCGGAGCACCTTTGTCTGATTTAAACTGCATGGCACAAAAACGAATAATTTTGGGTTGTGTTTACCAGATGCGCCAGCGGTAAAGGCATTTCATGTCGCATGCCTCAGATGGCACGCGCCGCCGTTCCCGCCGCCCCTCTTCTGCGGATATTCCTTTGTCCAAGGCTCCCACACCAACAGCGAGTCAAGTGATGGGTGCCCTTGATTTGCTGCAGCAGTTTGCTGGAACACACGAGGGGACGGAAGATGCATTGGACGCACTTAAGACACGAAAAATCCGTGCGGTCGTTGCTTACAAAATGCAAGCAAGCAAAGATCACCGACTTCTTTGCTAGGAAATAAATTTGTTGTCCCGTGTGGCCCTTATTGTTGAGGTAACAATTTTTGTTGCTTCATATACCCTAGAGGTGTCGGTCGTTTCCGAAGGCCACAATTTCATTTTTGGCGCACTTACGCTACGCAAATATGACGCCACGGTAGCTTTCCGGATGCCGCTGCACCATATATTTGAATGTAACAAATTAAGTGACCGCGAAATGCCTCATTCGATTTAACAAAGTTCCCAATTTAACGAAATAATTCACAGCTCCCCACAATTTCATTAAAACGAGTTTTAACTGTATATCCAAGCATTGTTTCCTATGACCTGACATGGATGCACTGCCTGTAATCTTGGTTCTTCGTAGATGTGACGGTCGCACACTTTCTTTCAACATCACTCTATGCATCAGAGTTTATAGGGCTTGAGAATCCAGCTTTGCTCTCTTGTGGCACCACATAGGTGAAGCAGCAGAATCAGTATATTAATGTAAGTTTGTGTTAATGGTTCTTTCTTTGTCCATACCCAATTAAACAAGTCAAAGTTCTGCTTCAACCAGCATGAATACTTATTTCACAAACACTGTGTGTATGTTTCTATGTTCATGTGTGTGTGCACATTCATGCAAAATAACTATTCAGGCTGGTTGTTGAAGTAGGACTTAGGCTTGTTTAATTGGGTGTGCACAAAATAACCATCCACACAAACTTACATCAATATTTTCATTCCACTGCTTCACCTATGTGCTGCTGCAACACAGCAAAATTGGATTATCAAATCCTGTAAGCTCTGAGGTATGCAGTGGTAATGATGGTGTAACCAAGGTTACAGGCTTTGTCTCCATGTTCAAGACAGGGGAAATATGGACGGTACAAATTACTGTTCAGGTGTGGGGTTGAATTTACTATTAGAAGACTACAGCAAATTTATCACAAAGAATCTTTCTCTCTTTTCTGAAGTAATAAGGGATAGAAGAAAGGCAAACAGGCATGATCACCATGAATGGTATGACTAACCAGCACCTAGTGCATCATGCGCTGACACCACAAGTGGTAATGGAAACCCAATCGATTTCAAAAACACTCTGCACTCTTCATGTTTAATG
The DNA here is from genome assembly GCF_013339695.2 of Rhipicephalus sanguineus. Classification (NCBI taxonomy): domain Eukaryota; kingdom Metazoa; phylum Arthropoda; class Arachnida; order Ixodida; family Ixodidae; genus Rhipicephalus; species Rhipicephalus sanguineus. The sequence continues at coordinate 211,248,787 of NC_051176.1, read as the reverse complement.
TAGATTTGACATAATGTGCTTCATAGCTGCTTGGTGTACGCCAAGTGCACCACATTTCAACGTTTATAAAATTGGTTTGGTTGTAGGGCTGAATTTTGGCAAGCACCTTTTGGCTATGCTCCTAGTGGAATGCATAAAGCAACAAGACTATCAGAAAGTAATACAACTTTGTATCATTACAACATTGCATGTTTAGGTATGTACCATGGCATAAATATCCTGCCTTACAGTGCTTGCAAAACAATCACTTGCAAGGGCTCCATGATGTGACAAATGTGCAGAATGTCTATATGTCTAGTTTCCCTCCATTGTAACTAGCACATGTGCATGCCAACATGAGTTTTGCTTTGAGATTACAGAATGATTCATTTAAAATATATGTGGCATTTTTTTCTAAAAAAGCCAAGTCCACTTTAACTGAAACTGAGAACACCATACTTTTTTGCTACTGATAATATCGTCGGGCCTACTCCATCATTTTTTTTTGCCAGTGTGCTAATGTCACCAAAATACCTCAAATCTATGTGGCTAAATTCTATATAGCCCACTATCGTCGGTATTCAGGATTAACATTTGGATTTGGCTCTTATAGATTGGAAAATTTCATTTGGGCTTGAATTAGCTCATAAAAAGAGTCTAAATCATAGCGAATGAATAATATAACAATACTCTGCGACAAAATTAGCACCATCCTTGTGCTTCCGTCAGTGCCGTCCTTTTTTTGTTGCATGGGCGTAATGGCGATGACTAGACTTGTAGAGCGAGTGGTCTTTCCAGGCAAAAGGTGCACCATTCTGGACTGTTGGCTGCGTTTTCTTATTCTTGGCATCTGTTGAATGCCTTCGAAAAATGCCGCAGCTCTTCTTAGCTCGTTTTACGCTATGCCATTTCGGATCACCTCTTCTTCTTCGAGAAATAGATTAGTGCTCAATATCTTCACTTGAGTTGTCTTCTGTTTCAAATATACCGCCTTGGAGCAAAAGGAAGACAGGATACTTTAGTGCAAAACTCGAAAAGAAACACTAAGAGGCAGCAAGAAGTACGAAAATCGGACTCTTACTCTTTATATTGGAGTTTTGCCCTACAACATCATGCTGTCCAGTAAGTACCAACATGCCCACGAAAAGCTAATTGTGGAACAAAAGCACGATAGCAAAGAAACTAGGACACAAATGAAACAGATTGGATGCGGCCATGTTGGTTGTTTTGGTTATGGTTGTTGATGCCGCGCTGTTTTAATGGATCTGGCAAAGTTTGATTTAAACAGGTGCAGGATTTGGCTCATTTTTTATTTGAAACTGCCTTTTTGAGTTCACGTTACAATCAGGAATTGCCCCATTTCGATTACAGTTGTTTTAAATGAGGAAGTTACTCAGGCTTGCTTTACGCTCCCATGAAATTCAGCCCAGTTTCGGTTCCTGGATTTGACTCTTTTAGAAAAAAAAACCCCCACATATGTCCACTGGGCTTTACATTGTGGTCTGTTAATCATTAAACTGGCAAATCGGTTCTGCGAAAGCCTGCAAAGCGGAGGAAGAATTTTTTGTCAACTGAGGAGCTTTCTTTCTGAGAAATCCATATGAATTTCCTCTTTAGTGTTGTGATGCAAAACGAATGGATGACAATTTTTCCCCTTTCATTAACCATCAGATTGTAGAAACACTATGACAAAGTCCCATTTGGATTGTTTATAGTTTGCTCTTGTCTGCAATTTTCAGGACTGAGTATGTCACACTGGGGGGCACAAAGCAGCTTGGTGATTGGAATATGGCTGTCTCTCAGCATGATAGGGACTACATATGGAGCACATGTACTGCGGTACTTCCAAGCCTCAAGGTACATTGACTCACATAACTGTTTTAGTTGCAAAACTTCATGTTGTAAACGTTGGGAGTAAGATATCTCAGGTGAATTCTTACACTAAATGCTAATAGCGTGCGTAGGGATTACCATGGTTCTTAACGGACCCCTGACAGCGAAAATTTTGTTGGTGACTTTTTTGCTGTAATTTGTAGCTTTGTGTCTGGTAATCTCTAAATTAAATCGTAAATGCTCTAGCGTATCGTACAACTAATTCTAGCGTAGTTAATTGTGACCATTTTAGCATCACTTCAAAACGCCCGCCTAAAAGCCACAAGAAACTGGCGCCCCATGCGGGGGAGCGTCAAAGACCACGTGCACTCAAGCTGTGGTGACGTTGACAGCGCGGTTTTCAAATCGGGGCCCCGCGCGCGGTAGAGATTAAAAGTATGTGGGTGCCTCGGTATGGGTTAAACCTGTTAAGCGCCCTCACGAAAACTACCTCGAGAGCAGCCCCGACAACAGAGCCAGAGGGGTGAGGAACAATAGGCCTCGCCGGGTGCCAGTCGTCGTATTGTACACGTGCGCCCCACAAACCTTCTGTGACGTCCACAATACTTGCTTTACTCGTGGAACGTCACACGGGGCCTCTATCTACGTCATACCAAGATGTCGCAAGGTGCAGCCAACTCAAGTGAACACTCACGCTTACTTTAAAACCAAATTAAGATATCTTAAAGGCAACGTTAGTCACTAATAATCGGTCAGATGTGCCCCCGTATACAGGAAAGTCAAACTACACAAAGATCTCGGGGTTTCAATTTTGGTGTCAGGGGTCCTTTAAAAGTTTGTACCAGGCTGACAGATGACGCAGATTGGAGTGGCAATTGGGAAGATTTTAAATTAGTGCTTACAGTTGTATCTGGCTTTTCCTTATTTGGTAGCTTCTGACCCCATAGCAAGATTGTTGTGCCAGAATTCCTTCAACGCATAAAAAAATCACCAGTTCTCTTTTATTCTGACCATTTCAAGATATATACTAAGTGGAGCACATCTTCTTGGTGTTTAAATCCCATCGTCTATAGCTTTTGGCAAGACTATTACTGTTGAACATGCTCAAACATGCTCACATATCGGTGATACCATGTGACATCCCCCCATTTCATGATGTTCAGGGATGCCTTTGTAAACGGACCATACGCCAAGCAATTCAGGCCTTATACTGCTTTACAGAGTTGACAGATATCTAAGAGCAGAAAAATTACGACAAATTTTTTCTCAGTGCTCCTTTAAAAGCACGGTTATAACAGGTTAACCTGCCTACCACTGTGAAGCTTCGGACTAATGAGTAATAAGCTGTAAATTGATTCTTATTCTTTTAAAAAAATTTTTTTTATCGAAAAGGAAGGATTTTTTTCCTTCAAGATAATGTCTTGGAATTGCATTTTTTGTTGTGGTCAAGATGTACATCAACTTTACACCTTGAAAGCAGAAACTTTCATTTGATGTCCTGGATATGCTTCCCGTAATCTAGTTAGTCAGGAGCAAGATGGCTTGTGAGCTGTCCCTTACCAAACATATCCCCTTCAGGCGCGAATTATGATGCACTGTCTGTAAATGTTTCACATTTGCATAGCATAATTCCAAAGCACTCAATATTTAATTCCAAAAAGAAAATGAATGAACGTGTTGTTTTGTCTGAGTTTCAGTAATTCATCCTAATTAGCATGCAATTAAATATTTAATTAATCTGCAGTCGGTCATGTTCCATTTTTACATAACAATAATGAAATTGTAGGCTTGAAATGTGTGCGCAATTAGTCTTTGGTTGTATTCATTTCAAGAAAAGGAAAATAATTTTGAGGTTGGTCCTGGAACGCGGCATGTCGAACAACCCGTCGAACATCGTAGTGCCTTTAGCAAAGTGATTGGTTACAGTCATACGCAGCATATTGAAGTTAGGTCAAGACATACTGACTATGCGGAAGGTTCAAATCATCGAATGAGCAATGTATCTTGCGCTCCTTTCGCCACAAGTCGACACATCTAGCGTAAACAAGTTGCATACACAAGCGTAGCCACCGCTGCTGAAGGGGATATTTTAGCATTAAATTTTGTGATAGCAGGAAAAAGTATTAATCTTGTTCTTAAAGCTATGTGCATTTAATAGGCTTGCTGTGGTGCCTGTGGATAAAATTAGTAATATTTGAAAGTTAAATGCACCCAATAAAACCCATCAAGTTGAAGGTAACTTTCTTTTTTTCAGTATAGTTCGTTGACTCAGAACATGCAGTATGTGCTACTTCAGAAGCTTGACTAATGTGTCTGTGTGACTTCCTTATTAGGATGCTAAAGTGATTGAAGACTGGGTAGGACTGCGCCCTTTTCGTCAGCCAATCAGAATTGAGGCAGAAGTTCTTGGGAGTGGCAGCAACCAGTGCAAGGTATTGTTATATGAATTACTGTGCTTTAAAACAGCATAATCTCGATGATACAGACATGTCATGGTCACAGAAAATATTTGTGTTACTGCGAGTTTGTACATACAGTCGAACCTCGTTAATACGTACCCGCTTTAAGCGTACTAACGGTTAAAACGTAGTTGCGACGAATCCCCGACCGAGTCTCATAGAGCCTAATGCATTCGCTGACCGCTTAAGCCGTAGTGCTTCACCCTACGCCTACCGGTTAGTGCGTACCCTGCGTACGGCGATAACGTTTTGTGCCATAAAATTTTACTGCGCCGCTGAACTTCCCGACGCCACAATGTGCCGCCAAAGGTTTTCAGTCTTTTCGAGAAGTGCGTAGATCGGTCGATCACCGATTCCGACTTCCGCGCGATTGCGGCGATGCCTTTGCAGGTAATCATCGGGAAAGAACGAAGGTGTGGCGGCGGCCACCGACGAACGCGCCAGCATGACTTATCGCCGACAACCTTATCACAATAAGTATCTTCAGATATCTGCTCGGGCACGCGTGCGGCGCAGCACTACTTTAAGCCTACTGCACGCTTTTAATAGGCGACAACCTGGACGCGCTGGGCCGCCGATCGCTGCCGCATCGTTGTGCGGGGCCGTGTTCAAGCGCGCGCCGCTTTGTAGAAACGAAAGCAGCTCGCTGTTGCGGAGTTGAGCGTTGCTGGTCGTGGGCGACGAGAAACCTCTTTGCATAGACGCTATCACGCTAAACGCACGCGTACGGTACAGCAAGCGTAGCGCTGTTGTAACCATACTGCACGCTTTTATTGGGCGACCACCCAAACGCGCTTCTGTCCGCTGCCAGGACCGCTAGAGCGTCGCGGAGTGCGCATCGCTTGCAGGAAGTTCGTCATCGCCGCATCTGTGCACGGTCTGGAGCGAAGTGGGTACGAAGAACACTCCCACGACAAATGCGCGCGTGCGGTGCAGCAAGCGGCCCGGCAGTGACGCCGTGAGCCGAGAAGGCGACGCGCTGCACGCAACTAGCCAGGAGACGATCGGCTCCACGCAGCCGTACCGCGTTGCACTGGAACTGTGTCAGTTTTCATTTAGTAGCAGATCGCGGTACAGACGCACACACATATATCGCGGAAAGCCGACACTGTCCGTTCTGTCGCTACGTTGGTCACTGCGTATACCGGACCCTGTAATAGTTTCGAAATGCTCCTTGGCGTCGTCACCACGCGCTATCGGCACTATCGGACGGTCGTGCGAGAGTACCAGAATCTTTTCTCCAGTTTGGGAAAAAGAAAGAAAAGGCTTTGCAGTGGGTACTTTAGGCAATATTTGCGGTGGCACTGTGTTTATTTCTTTGCTGGCGGCGATGGCGTATGCGAGGAGATGCAAATTTTTACTTGGTGGTTAATGCGTACTACCGTTTAGTGCGTAGTTATGCGGCGTTCCGGGCAGGTACGCATTAACGAGGTTCCACTGTATAACACAAGTTCGAAATAGTATTAATGAGCACTAACAGACAATAATGCCAAGGAAGGTATAGGGGATGTTATTAGTAGTAAATGTAAGGTAAATGTGAAGAAAGAAAAGTGGAACACTCTTTTTTGCCTGTTGGCGTCACGTAGCACGTGATACTTATTATGAGCTTGCAGCTGACGAATAATCCCTCGCATACTAGTACCTGAAAGCATCAAGTCTGCCAGACCGAGACCCTCGCTATGAATGAAGGAAAGAAGTGGAAATTTTGAGGGCTCGTTTTTCTTTGTTATACACAATATTAATGAGCACTAACAGACAATAATGCCAAGGAAGGTATACGGGATGTTATTATAGTAGTAAATGTAAGGTAAATGTGAAGAAAGAAAAGTGGACGAAAAGATGACTTGCCGCAGGCAGGGACCGAACCTGCGACCTTCGAATAACGCGTCCGATGCTCTACCAACTGAGCTACCACGGCGGCCATTCTCCCGTCCACTTTATGGGGTGTTCCACATGACGGCGAGTGTGGAATGGCTACTGGCGGCACTGACTGACGCTCCCACGTTAAATGTACATATATAACCCATAAAATGGATGGGGAGATGGCCGCCGCAGTAGCTCGGTAGAGCATCGGACGCGTTATTCGAAGGTCGCAGGTTCGGTCCCTACCCGCAGCAAGTCATCTTTTCGTCCACTTTTCTAAGTTCGAAATAGGTATGCCAAATTATGGGCTGGTAATTGTTCACATGAGTACAATTCCTTTTTGTCAGCTGGCGTCAAGTAGCACATGATGATGTGCTATGTATATGATCACATGCTAATTTAGATAGTCACTCACATTACAGATTGCGTGCTCCTGTATACATTTTTTTTTTTCAGCGCATGATTATGTGCTACATAAGATGAGCTGGCTAAAAAGAATGTACCACATTTGCCACTATGGCTATAAGGGGCACTGGCTAACACTCCCAGGATTACGCGTACAGAAATATCCAATAAAGTGCACAGAGGAACAACTGCTACCGTAACCCCATTGGCGGAGCATTGGACGTGAAATTAGAAGGCCATGGTTTCAGCCCGCACTGGTTTCATATTGTCTTTTGCCCACTTTAATTAACAGCCCTTTATGTCATAATTACTACCCTGCAACTAAAGACTACGTATAATAACCCTATGCCTTCCTTGGCTTTATTAGGCTGCACCTAAGAAAAAAGCGGGCCCTTTTATCCTTTCAAAAATTCATAATAATGGATTTTAATACACGTGGTGTCTGTGGGCTTCTCATCAGGCCCAAGTAGTATTGGTGTAATACCTTGGAAGACATATGAGTGGGCAGCATATCAGAAAGAGCTTGGGTTGGGTCTGTCACGTTTTTGCCCAAATAAGTTCAGTGGGAATTTAGTACGTGATTTTGATCAATAATATATACCCGTGGTATGATTTGAACTAGGGCCCACTGGTACAAAAACCCAATGCTCTAAACATTAGGCCACTGGTTCAGTATTCTAATGCATTCTTAATTTTTAGTTTTGCCAGTGATGGCAGCCAGCGATTTTCGAGAAGCTAATTGAAAAGTGCATTCACCTTTATAAATGAAAAGAACATGTCTAAAGGCAATTTTATAGGTTGATTCTTGAACACATACCAAAGAATCACAGGGCAAAAGCACGTCATGATTAATTCTCACCATTGCCACTCAAAACGAACTCGTCACAGCTAGTATATTCAGATCATTTGTGTGGGTAAAACAATAAATAAGGATAAGTTTGAAGCAAGTTTGGGACTGAAAAAAATCCTTCACTTACACCGATTCCCACAGTACGTGGGACATGCATCCATTTCTTTTCTTTATTTGCTCCAGGTTACATAACTGCAGACTAAACGTTTGTGCATGACATATATATAATTTAAAAGGAAGGTGTTCTCCTCCACACTTAAACTTGAATGCTGTAGCATAACATATAGCATTATGATGAGCAAGCAAAAAGACTGTGAATGTGTCTATGTCTCTCTTATACTGCAACATATTTAAAAAGAGGAAACCCCATAGTCTAATCAGTCATGTTGCTTAAGCATGTTAGACTCAGTATAGACAATTGTGCACTCATTTCGTGTTTTACTTATTTTTATGCCTCTTGAAGGTGGTTCACAACTATGGCCATGGAGCACATGGAATAAATACATCCTGGGGTACAGCACTCCATGCAACACGCCTTGTTAGTGACATGCTGCAACACAAAATGACTAGCGCTCTTGCAAAGTTGTAGATGTGACAACTGTTACTCTCTTTAGGTGACAAGCTACACTCGAATCACATGAAGCCTGCATAGCAAGGTGATTGAAATAAAAGCAGACGTTGAAGAAAAAAAAAGATTTCTTGGTACTGCAGAGCCACTTGCAGTAACAGCATCTGTGCATACATGTTTTCAGAAGTAAAGCAAATTTTGATAGGAAAAAATCGTCAAGAAGAAAAAAAAAAATACAGCTCCACTAACGTGATACCTGGGGAGGTGCGAAGCACCGGTGTTTTCCATAGGAACACGTCAATAGCAATGAGAGGACGCTGTCCTCTCATTGCTACAGACAGCGTCCAGTGCCCATCGTAGACAGTGTCCATCGCAGAAACAGAGCTTTTCCTGAGCCAACGCACCGTCTTATCTGCCACTCGGAGAAGCGCACGTGGCATTGTCTTTTGCTGACAAGCACGCGTTCTCGTGAGCTTTTCCTGAGCAAACGTGCCGTCTTATTTGCTGCTTGCTTTACCGTGACAAGCTGTGACGACAGGAGACATCGTGACAGGCTACGACAACAGGAGACACCGACAGCCCGAGCGCATAAGGTGCTTCGCACCTATAAAACTTGAAATGCACCAATATGTACCAATGTTGCAGAAGAGCCATGGGCAGCACCAGGATTTTTTCCCCTAGGAGGGCAGCCATGATATCCAGGTCATTCAGGGAGGGGGGTCAGGGATGTGGGGGAAGTATGCATTATAGCTACCCTATAAGTTATGTGGCAGGTCGGCAATGGGGAAACAGGTCAAAATTTCAGAGGAGCAGCTGCCATCCTTGCCCCCTCTCCCTCAAGCTGCCCCTGGAAATTTGATGTTGACGTTTATAGGCTGTACAGCATGAACAGTTATTTATGGTTACCCACAAAGTAGGTGGTTTTAACACTCGAAGTTGCCAGTAAAGGATGATAAGTCTGCTATAAACAATTGCAATTATTTTTTAAAGTACTGCATGAACATGAACTCAACTGAAATCTAGGCAAGTGCAATAACACTAAATAGTTTAGCGGGAGAACACCTATTATTTTATTGTTATTATTAAACTACTATTTTATCACATCAAAATAAAAACTTCACCCTGAGCTGCATTGAGCCTGTCATAAAATTATGAACAGAGGTGACTGATCTAGAAAGCAGAAACGGTCAAACTTAACTATACCACACATGAAATTCCTGAAAGTCCTGGAGAATCAGAATCGTATCTAAAGAATAAAGCAGTTTTTTTTAAATGTATATACGCTGAAAAGACCTGTAATTGTTTACTTCCAAGATTTTCATGAAAAATAATGACATATTCAGTAACCAAAGAAAACTCTACAGACGTGTATTTATTCAAGATGTTTATTGCAAAATACATGAAGTGGTGTCGCCAAAAAATCGGTAACTTGCTGAAAATGGTCTGCACTGAAAGTAACTGTTGTTGGCGAACACACAGTGTATGCAGAAAAGCTGAATCATTAGAATTTGCTTTACATCAATGCAATCTGCATCCTGACATTTACCAACTCACGGCTACACTAAAGATATGTTTCCCTGAAAAGAATATTGTTCCTGTTAAAAAAACCACTGAATATACTTCAGTACTGGATGAAATTCGTAATATTGAGGATTCATGTAATAACAGACCACTGGCAGCAAAATTTCGAACTCTGTATGTTTGTGTTGCTCGATTCTCCTGCATACATAAGTACAGCTGCAGCAGAAGATTAGCACAAGTGCCAAAGACTGGAACAGCAAAATTGTAACTCGTGGCACTCTTGTTCCTGAGCATGCCAATAACTAATGGCAGGCATGATCCATGTTTTGAAATGGCAGAAAGCAGCGCATCCTGATGCCAGTGCTTTGAATGCTAGTCGTTATTTTGGTCCTCCAGCCATTGGTCACTTGCGCCAATCTTCTCCCCTGCAGCTGTACTTATAACCAATGTATGCAGGAGTGTTCGAGTGGCAGGACCTCGCAAAATTACCAATATGATGCACTTAGTGGCTCCTCAGGCTCCCTGGCTCTGTAAGTACTGTCAATGATGTAGGTTGGAAGTATTTGTGGATAGTGTACAGTCTGCTTCCTTGCTCCTTTATCGGGCTGTGCGCAAACAGTTCTCTATGTTTGACTTCTTGCATCTGAACATGCGTCCATAATGGGGCATCAGTGCATGGTGCAACAGTGCCCACCTAAGCAAATTGAGAGACTGCACCACAGCATCCATAGTGTTTCTCTTCACATGCAGGGTGCCGGTTCAGCAACTACCTATGATGCAGAGCTAGTTTTTTAACCTTTTGGACACACACTAAAACTGGTCATACTTGATGATGCTAGCAGCTCTGAGGTGGAAGTTATTGCCACAGCAAAAGTTGCGTTGAAATCACTAATTAGTGAAAAGTCATTAAAATTTTAATTACCAGCTTAAGGGCAGTTGTTTATATATGGAAAAGTTGTAGGCCATTGCAATTCAAGGCATAACCATATTTTTTAAATCTTTAATTTAATATTTTTAAGTGCATCAGCACTTTAATAACGTGAATATTTCTTGAAGCATTCAGCTCCTCTCTTTTGGAGTCAATGAGCCACCACAGCTCAAGTCAGCAGGCCTCAGTCATGGTCTGCTGCTTCCACTAGCGTCCAGCTACTCTCACACCGCTCATGCAATCCTCGTTCTCCTTGCTTTTCACAACTAGTCGTAATGTGGCAGATGATGGAAGCTGTTGCACTTTACACGCTGCCCTTCCCTCTGCGAAGGCAATGACACTGGCCTACGATGACTTGCAGCTATGGTAGAGCACTTCCTGCTGGCAGGAAGAACCTGGTGTGCCTGTGCACCAAAGGAGGATGCATCACAGGAAGCAACGTGCTGAGTCGTCAAGGCCTTCTTGAAACCTGAAGCCCTTAAAGCTAGCTGGCTTCCCTGATGAACACCTGTCAAAGATGCAGCAGACCAAAGATTGCAGTCTCTGAGTTGCCAAGGCCTTTGAGGATCCGGAAGGCTTTTCTAGATACACACCTCGCTTCTCTCTCCAACCTAATTCCAAACAGTGTGCACAGCAGGTAGCTGATAACTGCAGCCACCAAGTCATTGCCACGTCAGCACAAGATTTCCAGCCAACCACCTCAGGTGAGCAGGTAACAGGAAGACAAGGCTGTAGATGATTGTCACCTTAACGTCGCCATTGCCACTGCTACCGATGAATGGCTCCTTGAGTTCCTGCAGCTTGATTTCACAGTAGCACTGGGCCCCGCTTCACCATCTAAGCCAGTTGATTATGCAGAACTCTATATAACACTACCGAGAGATGCACCTGCTTCTGGAGGTGATGTTGACGCCATCATGTTGACATTGTTCACAATGGAGGCACTGAGAGAGAGAGCAGCACATTGGAGGTGTTGCGGGCAGGTCCGGCATTGGGCCTAACGATAGCGATGCAGGACATGCAGGCAGAAGAGGAGCGGTCCTCGTCACTACTTGCATTGTAGAAATCATCCTGCATGTCGAGGTAGGAGTCATCACCTGCTATAAAGCAAGGGACACTGCCTCCCCCTCTACCACGGTCTATCCCTGAATGCCGCTGCGGCCCAATTGGCCACCAAAGTTGGGGACGATGCAGCACTGCAGTCCTAGAAAGAAGGCTTCACTCCAGTCCAACTATATCCAGCAGCATCCAGCTAAAACTCGTGCCACTTTTCATGAGATCCTCATCCTCTTTGCCTTTCACCATTATTCGCAACGTCACAGATCAAGGAGGCAGTGGCAGTTACCACACTGCTTACATTGACAATCATCAATGATGGTTTCTGTACAATTATTTTTTCCAATGACCATGTCTGCATGCCCCTTCTTTCTAGTGTGTACCATGTCTGCAGTGGCCTGCATCATGTACAACATGTTTTAGTGTATATGGACACGTTGAGGTCACTGGTCAAATGTGGTGGAAAAATCTGCCAATATAGAGCATTTGGGGCTAGGAATAAAACTTGATAGTATCTCTTCTTTTCTAGACCCAAATATTTAATTTATTTGCATGCATGTCAGAGATAAAGTTGGCAGATTATTTTAGTTAGACCCATATTTCAAAATAACAAATTTAATAAAACTACACTTCTCACACAAAATGTTGATTATCAGTAGTTTATTGGTAATGTCAGCTTATATACATGTGCACTGAAAGCATGCGTGCAGTGTGAGACTACTACGACCAGCCTGAATGAATTATTTACATATGTACAAGGTACTTACATTACGCTTCTGTTGGTAAGTTCAAATATTAAAGATTTAATAACAGCAACAGCAAAAGGCACCTTTGTAAATATAACTGAAACTTTTTGTTGGAGCTTTTTGTTTCTTGCAATAAAAAGAAATTTTAGATATGTACAGGATCGAAAAGACAAAAATTTGTTCAAGAAGTGTTCTGAATTCTGGGCAACCAAATACAAACAAGACAACAATTACACATTCTACAAAGCTGTAGCTGCTTAGACTTGCATTCTTGGAAAGAAAATACAAAACTGCCCCATGGAGTAGTTTGTAGGACTGAATAGATGCCAGCTGTGCACAGAGAAACTTTTAGGTATACAATTTTGAAACTCACTTCACTTTGTAAGAAGGTATTCGAGAGATGGCATCAAATTATTCAGAGCTATGTGTACTTTCCAGTTGCTATTACTACAACAATAGCACAACACATTTTTACTTGCCGCTGAAGTTAAGCATAAGGTGACAACAGGAAAAAAAAGTGCTATGAAGTGCCATTGCTTTCTATATTTAAATGGTCGGAAAACAGCACAATGCAAAACTCATATGCCCCTGCTATACAGCGACTCATCAAGAAGCCAAATTTAAGATATACACGGAATTAATCATGTAATAAATTACAATTGTAACTTCGCAAGTCAGCAGAAAGAAACCTATAAATTAGTGCGTACCGCTCTTAACATGCAATTCCAAACTATTTTCCCTTGCTGCAAAATTATTTTGTACATATGTCTGCTCGGGGTGTATTTGCTTATATATCATTACATTCTGCCAAAAATGAATGGCAAATTTGTAGTTTACAATGACAAGTGTTGGCAACTGAGGTAAATCTTAAAGTTCAGTTTTCATATAACATGGACATTTTATAAATTACAATATTGCCCATGAGGTATCTTTATCTTTGAATAAACAAGCGCACAGCCAATAGCTTCTGATCCTCTCGTCTTGTTTCATGTATCAAACTGGGACATTAGCAGGTGGTAAACAAAACTGATAAAACTTGCTAGAATTAAAAGACACATTTATGCATAATATCACAGCTGCTATGCAAAAATTGCCAATTTAAAGCATGCTAACTCATCCATTAAAAACAGCAGCCACACACATGCACAATGCAGAAACATAATTACATGCTTCAATAATAAAATGATGCTGCTGTGCAGGGCTAGCATTTTGATCAATAACATTATTTACATAAATGTAACTTCTTTGTGGGCTGCCTGTGCCAATTCATGGTTTATGCTAGGTGGTAAAGGAGACAGACACTCTACCCACCCCTCTTATATAATGTCAGCTTGGCATTCAAGCATGAACACGCACATATGCTGCCACATTTTTAAATGCAACTTAGTTATTACATTTGTGCCAAAACAACCCAGCCTTAGTTTTAGCTCTGCCTTCTTTGCATAGAGATCCTTGAAAATTAGCAGCTTAGAAAAAGTATGTAATAACTACAGCAACTAAGCAAAACTATATTTGTGCAGCTCTTAATTTGCTGACATAAACCTCACTAAGGTGCAATTAATGAGTAAGATCTTTGTAACAACACACCATACAGTGCTTGTGAGACAACAGGACACCATAGCAAAAGATACACACAGAAGGGAAGGCATGCACATGAACAGCACTGAATTTATAACTAGGCTGGACTTTATTACAACAGCATGTACTTCACCCACTTCTTTCCTTGTGTATGCATCTTTGTTGGCTTCCAGTTTATTTACAAGTATGTACCAACACGCCCACGACGCCTTCATGACGTCACAAACTCATGGTATATTTATGTATTTGGAACATTTTGATACAGAAAATGTTCCCAGAAGGAAACAAATTGCATTTTTTGTTACTTCATGTTCAATGTAATTGTTTTCTAAATACGTAAATGATTAACTAGTCCCGCGTAAACACCGTCAAAACCTGCGATGTCACATGAAGCAGGTGCAAGAATTCCAAGGTGACATTGCAACCTGTCATTCGCTTTTGCATCGTTTGTGGCCAAATCATTTTACCATAAGAAGCACAATTAAAGAAAAAAGGCAGTGTAAAAGTTAAATCAAAGGCATTTTTAACAAAATGATCACAAAGTTCTCTCAATTCATGAGTCAACTGTTTCTCAATTACTTCAGTGATCCCTCAAATGGAGCAATGGTTTCTCGAAAATACTGTGGATCATGGAATCTTGCCAACTTAATTTTGTTGCAATAAGTGAAAACTACTGGCCCTAACAAGATTTTAAAATGTGCAGACTCAAAAGTCACCATTTCTCTGACTTCCAAAAAAGAACGTCCAGAAAGAAGTTGAAAGGAATGCATAGGTAGACCCTGTGATGACTTAAGGCTCATCAAACAGTAGCTGTTGAACAGTGTGTTCAATGCGGCACCTTTTAAACACATGTCAGGCATGACTTCAATACTGCTGAAGCACAGAACTAGTGTGAACAACAGAAAAGCATTAAATGATAATTACAAATTCATTAAAACATATGTAGGTGGCTGCTTGCACCACAATTCAGTAGCATAAATTAAATCCTAAAGCACTTTTATTTCCGAATCTCATTAACTTGTATGCCAATATGCACGAAAGCACCCAAATAGCGATAAATTTTCATACCAGAGTGCTAACAAAGCTTGCACAAGCTTTTGTATCTCTTCTTTTACCTCCTCCATCAAGCAATGTGGCTCGTGATTTGTCTGGTCTCACGCATAGCAAAAAAGCTTCTGCTTTCAGAGAAGCATCCACATTTTTTTAGGAAAACTTCAGAGTGACTGGTTTCCTGCTTACTTTAGCTGGCCATAACTCAAGTAATTATAAGGTTCACACACTGTTAGACATAGATGGCGCTGCATGTTTTCGCATGTAAAAACAATACAAATCAAGAATTACCTCTGGAACTCTAGGCACCTCGACAAAAAATGCTACACATTCATACTATATACTTAAGACTGTGACATACAAAACACTATGTAACAAGCTGCCTGACATTTGGGAGCATCCAGGTCATTTGATACATAAAAAAAAAGCAGGACAAAATTGCATTGCACAAACAAAAAAACTTCACAAAACTGTTGCTACTTTCCCACATTCTTGCCACCACTTTTCCCGGCCACTACAGTGTTCTTTCTTTAGTGAACCACCAAATTCAGTCTTTACATTAAAGGCCAACTCCGGCGATTTTTTGGCCATGTCAAAGTAATGGTGCTTTTATGTTCCTGAGACGCTCCTGTTACGAGCCCGATAGCAGAAATACTCGGCAAATTGGAGAATAATTTTAAATAAGCAAAAAAGCGCAACACTGAAACCGAAACCCAACCGAGTGTACTGTCTACGTATGACGTAGACGTTGTTACGAATGAACCGGAAGTCGTGCAAGACATGCCGGTCACGCCGGCGCGGAGTATGAAAACTGTGACAGCCGGGACGACCAGCGAAGCGCCGGCCAAACCAACGCTGTCTGTCGCCTTGTGCACAGCAGACACTCGCTGTAGCGGCCGAAGCGCCGAAGTTAGTGGTGCCCTCAGCTGCGTCACTTCCGCCGCCTTCCCAATACTGACGTCACAGACGCAATGTTGCCAATAATTGTGGGAAGGCAGGAGGGCGTTTGCAGACAATCTTTAAAATTCATTTGCAAACAATCTGCGCATGTCTCAAGCCTGTAATTTGGCATAAATGACGGAAACGTGCAAAGGAACGTACCCAGCGAATTTCATTGAGATCCATCGGCCTCGAAAAATCGCCAGAGTTGGCCTTTAACATACAAGAAAAGTGAGTCTTAATGGTGAAAAATAGGTTATCAAAACTGGATGCATTAGAAAAGACAAGTGCAACACTCAAAAGCCATAGCATAGCAAGGTTGAAAATTGCAAAGCATTTGATTAAGGTACCGCTCACACCCACTGCCTAACTTATGTCTTGTTACATTTGTCACACTGCTGCCTGCAAGATATTGCCGAAAGGCAAATTGCCACAACGGCCACATGGGCACATCAGTGTATTCCTTCACATTAGTTTTCTTTAACATGTGCCATCAGTTTAACAACTGGCTTCTCAACAATTTAAATTTACAGTTTTTTTTTTTAATTATGCTACATGCACTTTTCTGTGTCAGTTTTGTACGCAAAATTTGTTCACTTGTAGCACAAGGCTTATATTATACCAAGCACATAAGCTGCTTCAGAATATGGCAGCTGCCACCAGATAATTAGAAAAGAAGTGAAGTTGTTGGTAAACCTGGAACTATTATGTACAGAGCTGTAGAGGAACATTTGACCTAAAGGTTCACAGCCACACACTGACTGGACTCACGGCAACGAAATGATTAAGCAGGTTCTTTTTCGAGTAATATTTGTGGAGCAGTGACACTTTGCTCACACTATCCAGAAGCTCCACTTAAGGAAAAGAAACACCGATTCCGACATGTGAAAGACAATAAGAAAGATATGCCTAATAGCTGACAGCTGGTTACTGTAAGACAAAGACCTGAAACCTAAAATGTGTCACCAACACCACATGGACATGAACAGATGAGATTACAAAAACATTACGCTGCTTTCTATTTGTAATGTCACAGTTGATGCTTTAAAGGGGTACTGACACAAAATTTCGCGGCCGAGATAGCCTGCTGGATCGATTCCCGTGTACGTGCGTGTACCATCTGCAAAATATCGACAGCGAATAGAATAAAGCTTGGAAGGTATTTTATATGAATTTTGAAGTTCGCGATCGCGATCCAGCATTATAGGCCGCACCTATTGCATTGACACCCTCGGAGGTGACCCGAGGTGACCCCCCTACTTCCCCTACGTAACCGTTGCAGCCGGTACAAGTTATGATGACGTCGTAGCCGCCATTTCCGTTTTGACGCGCTTCCCGACGAATCGCTCCTCGCCAGCGGGTCAAACCTGAAGTGATTCGCAACGTCGAAAATTCCTTCCATCCCCGCCGCAAGAAAATCGTTGCCATCAGACGATGATGAGCCCGGCGACGACAGACCGCACGGAAATGAGTCACTGTTCTGTGTGCTCACGTGACCGAGCGTTTCACTCGCTAGGTGGTGATAGTTGCACCCGGCGGCTTGTCGTTTTTGGAGCTCTGTCAAACTGAAACTGACGCTGTGTCGGTAATGAGGAGCTTGCAATTAATTATCTGTCGCGCGTTGCAGCAAACGATGTGCCATGTTATGACTAACAGGCCCCCAGCAACACATTGCAGCAAAAAAACGCGGGGCGAAAACTTTTGTGTCAGGACTCCTTTAAAAGCTTTCAATACACAAATTTTAGCCCCTTCAAGCCATGCATATTTGGCTTCATCAAGAGAGACCATTTCAAATGTAATTTATTTTCTGCAACTTATGTAGGAGAGTAACCTGTTCCATGAAGCCAGTTGCATCCATCATAAAAGTTCTATGTAATGTTTAACTAAAAGCTGCGGTGCCTGCTGTTTCAGCCAATCAAGGTAATTCACATTACGACAATGTAGCAGCTGTGAATGTGCATTACAATGACCACTTGTTAATTTTCAATATACTTAACAGTGGCTGGAATGTGCCTTAGTGCATGTCTCATCTACACCAAGTGAACCTTTTCCAACGGAAATGCCTTCTCCAATAATGTTTAGAATGAGTTCAGATTTGGGTTCCTTACATGACTGACATAACACTTCATGTGCTATAGCACGAGTGCTAAACCAATGTTTGATTGGCAACTTGCTGCATGGAATGAAATACTCTCTCTCTTTTGCACAAATATTCAATTTCGTTCAGAACCAATCTGACCTTCACGTGCTCTAGCTTCAGTAGCAACCAAGAAATAAATTAGGGGTGTGCGAATATTTGAAAATTTCGAATACTGAATCGAACAGCATTCTATTTCATATGGTGCTCGAATCGGATTGTGCATATTAGAAATACCGAATATTTTTCTAATAGTAGGCACCGATCAAAAAAAACCTCAAAGGAACGAAGCGTTGTAACAGAGCGGGGTAAGACTTCCTGTTTTAATCAGCAAATTAGCTAGGTGCATGCAGACCAAGGTTTTATAGGACTGTCGACGCTATATTGATCACAGGATGAAGGAGTGTTTACTTAAAACTCCAGTGTTGCCGAAGCAACAGAGTCATCAATCCACTGTCTTCATCATGTCATCATGACATTCATGATGATGTTGACTCATGAATATTGTGTAATATTTATACATCTGTTTGATTTAAAAGCTGTTGACAAAGTGCCACCTTGAATACTGTATTCACTGCTGTATTTCTACTTGCAGTTAAAAAATATTGCTAAAACTCTAGTTGCTGCTGTATACGAGCTTGCTTCAGTTTACATAATTGTGATATTTTTTGTAGGTTAAAGGTCATCGTAATCTGCCTTTGTTAAAGCTTGTGAATATTTGTCTCAAATAAAATGTGGATTTCTTGGGCTGTTTCGAAAGCGGTTACATTACCATTCTAAGGCCCGTATTCACAAACCAACCTTATCCTTCTCTCATGTTTTCCTTACGTTTCTATGCACTCTACGTGCGTTATAAGGGTACAAAAATGGTAAAAGAAAACTACAAGGTTGGTTTGTGAATACCGGCCTACTTTGTTTATCAAGCACACTAAAGGCACAAATCTGATAAGGAAAATGCGAGATAAGGATAAGGCTGGTTCGTGAATACGGGCTTAAAGCTGCTTTGAAAATGGTTGCCTTACCATTTGAAAACTATTTGAACAGTATTCAATTCCTATTTTTATTCGATTCAGTGTCACCGCTATTCGATTCGCGTTCAATTCCGTCCTAAATTCACTATTCGTACACTCCTGAACTAAATCCAACCATGCTAGTTACCAGCTGTAATAGTCTAGCAGCTATGGCACTGTGCTACTGAGAATGCGGTTGGGGGGTTCGATTCAGCACACAGCAGTGGTAAAGTGCAAAAATGCTTGTGTACTTCAGAGATGGGGGTATGTTGGAGAGACTTAAGTGGCTACAGTAATTCTGGAGTCACCAATACAGTGTGCCTTATAATCGGATCATGATTTTGGAATGCAAAACTCCAGGATTTAATTTTTAATTTAACCGCATTGTTTAACACACTTGAAGTCTTAACGACAGTCTTTCCTCCTTTCCTCAACAGCCTTTGAAAGATCCGTTCAAACATACATCGTTTCACTTAATTTTCCAGCATTCATGAAGAATGCAATAAAAGTTGAAGCAAAAAAGATCTGCTGTAGTAATAGAGATTATTAAATCAGGATTTGCCGTCTTCAAGCGACATGTGGACAAATAAAAAGGACAAAAAAGTAGAAGAGGGCACAACTGTTGGTTCAGATCATTTTCAGCTCTTAAGCAGAGATTGTAATATTTTAAGTTTTTTTAACATGTGAAGCCAGGCTGCTGTTACAGGAATATGGAATGTGCTTTCCAACAATCAGCAGCATGGCACAATTGTAGCATATTTTACTCTGGCAAATAAAAATGATAATTTGACATTTTTTTTTACAATATAGAGACTAAAAGTGCTCCGTTACTTCGAAGAAAGTATAGGAGTGAATAACACTATATCAATGCAGCAAAATCTGGCACAGAAGGAGAACTACTGTAGCGTACAGTAGGGTTAAGATTTTTTGTGCTAATCAAGCTGTTGTGCATAAAGAGGGATAGTGTCTTGCAAATGTTTTCAAGGAACATCTGTATTTTCATACAGCTAAACAGATAGCTATTGTTTTTTGCAGTCTATGCAAAGGTGATGTCTCTATACATTATCAGAGACATTTTTTAGGCAGCAAGGCCATAGCATATGGCCTTGCTGCCATAGCAGCGATCATTCCATAGCAGCGATCATGTGTACTTGTGCAGTAATTGATATCAATGCAATGAACTGGAAACAATGGGTTGTCTTCTTAGAATTTACCATTAGGCTAGTGGTAGTGCACTATTAGTCCACCTCAGAAAAAGATGAAAAGCTTTTTGGACATGGCCTAACACATCATGCATTTCCATAATAAGCTTGATATTACTAGCTGTAAATACAACAAAAATGCACTGAACATTCTATCCAGAAAGTAAATAGCACTGACTCACTTGTATATAAACCAATGGCAAAAATGTGTCAGTCTGCCTTGAATATTACTCCGAAGTTTTGTTCTGAATTTGAAGTTCGCTGTCAACTGAGATGTACTTTACTCTCTCTTACACTTGTACAGGACAGCTGCAATTGGGAACAAGCAGTGTCAATGCACTTACATTATTTAAAAAACTAAACTTTGATTTAAAAATGCAGTCCAATTATGACTAGCAATAATTGAAGACATGGTGGCTGTCTTGTTTTGCACAGTATAATGACTACTAGCTACACATTTGTGTAATGTAAACGTAAGGTGCACACTAGAAACAGAGGGGTCCGATTTTCTGAAATATTGCGTTTACGTAGTGGAGGATAATACTACAAGCTGCATTGTCAAAATCTCAAGGTCATCAAGCTTACTTAAAAACATTAAGGACGTTGGTGATATTACGGAAACAGGGTACAAGAAAAATATATATATATAAATCTTGCACAGATGTAGGAACTCGCAGTAGGCCGATGCGGTTGGCCCAGACATGTCTGTTTGCTTCAACTTTCGTCTATGACCACTGATTTGCTGTACAAATAGCTTAGTTACCACAGAAATGCAATTTGCTTCCTGTGTTCATAAATATTTTATTGAAAACAGCTAAGAAAGCTATGTTAATGAATTTAAAACATCACCACAAGCGAATAGTATTGGCTCGATGGCAACTTGCTACCATTAGCAGCAGTCGCAGCAAAAATGTGGCATCAATATAAACAACAAGAGAACTGCGCTAATATATATGTTGGAGAAAATGGGCTGATTTATCATGACAGTGAAAATAATGTTACTAAAGGTAGTTGGCCAGTGAGAGTACCATTCACAAAGAATGTTATGGATGTCACTAACCCCTGGTTCTGTTCTGCAAACCTTTAGTGTTTGTGGGAAACCAGCGAAATATTCTCGCAAAGTTCAATACATTAAAAAATATGGCTTCGCTGATGTCCCTGTGCTTGGAGACCTGGACTTCTTGTCCTCTCAGGCAACAGTTAAAAAAAAAAAATGTGTGATCTACCACTGCTTTCTCATGCCCTTTGACCTGAGTGTGTGCTGGAAAAGACTTAATGTGCACATACAAGCGCTGTAAAATATAGCTCAGCAGGACCTAGAATACTTTTCAGAAACATACTGCAAGTATACAAGGCTTTCATATGGGCCACATAGGCACAACAAACAAGGATACATGAACAATAGAACATGCATGTTGTGGAAACGAGGCAGGCAATGTGAAGTGTATTACCGTAACTGTTCACAATATGAACTTAAAAAATGAAAACGACAAAATTTGTTCAACATGAATGTTTAGCCAATTGCTACACGCAGCTTGCTCAGTGCCACTTTTCCTCTTATGTGAATACAATGCAGCAGTGAAAAGGAGATGGCATTGATGCAACACAGCAAAAAGATGAAACACACAACTAAACTATTCACAGCCACAAAAGAAAAAGGAAAGCAATGTCATTTATAGTAATTAATTCTTTATGTGGCCTGGATACTTATATGCATTTATGACAACAATTATTTCATGTGGTACTTTATAAAAGCTGCTTGCTTTGAAGTTCTGATACAATTAATAAAGAAACTTGCAAGCTGAAATGTATGACAAACAAACACCAAGTATTTCATGATAAACCATGCAAAAACACCAGTATGAGCTGCACATTACAAGCAACAACAGCTGCAGGATGGTCCAATGTACAGCCCCCGTCACAAGTGTGCAGGGTCGGCTTTATATGACTACAATGGCAGCCGAAGTTGTGAGTCCTCTACTGAACTCTTGATGCTTTAAAGCGTTGCAGAGGTTCACATTGTCCTTTTCGCTCTTTCAAGCTCTGTAGCTCCAGGAATGCTACAGGAACGGCACTACATTACACAAACAGTTCTTTCTGGTCACACACACGGTGGCCTGCAAATTCTTTTTAAAGACTGCACACCTCATAAGGCTTATTAGAAGGCGCTTTCCTCAAATGCAAACGCTGATCTGCATCACAAATAGGTTGAATTTCCAAGCAACTTTGGAAGCTGACATAAGGGTAGTGAAAATATGCCTGAAAAATTGAGCTTTTCTGTCAAATTCTCTGCCAACTGACAAAATTAATGTCCCATTTTCCTTCACATTTTGCTTACCTACAACACACCGTTGGAATAAGACTGTTTCAACTACGACACTTGAGGTGATGCAGCACGAGCCAACCATGCTACCGTACTGTTCTTGCAATGACAAGGCTACGGCCAACCTTGTAGTCTTTGATGTGGTAGCGACGTCGCTCCTGGGAACATGGTGTGGTGGCATGCTTGCGCTGATAGTGCCGCTCACGTGAAAATGCGGTGGCAAACTTCTTGGTGCATCCCTGGCATTCAAAACCTTTCAGTGGTGTTTCTGAGTATTGGCCATCAGTATCGTCCTCATCAAGTGCATACGATCGATCCCCAGCTGTGCAGCCGTCCGGTGATGTTTGGCCACAGTGGTGCTGGCTGGTGTGGGATCGATATTCAGAAAGCACGCTGAACTTAAGTGCACACAGCTCACACTCAAAGGCCTCAGTAGGAGGGCTTCCTGTGGAGTGTGTGCGCTGGTGTTCCTCCAAGCTCTTGAGGAAAGCAAAGCGCTTTCCACATGCACCACACTTGTGCCAAGCCATGCCACAGCCCCGAGCACGTACAACCTGTAAATGGCAACAGTGTTTTGAAAAAAGAAATGATGACAAAAAAAAGGCACCGTTTCCTGTTCAACTGTAAAATTTTGTAATGATGTCTGTGTTGATAATGTTATTATGATAATAATGTTATGTTCTAGCTGCTTCTCTGCAAAATTCAAATAGTTGCACTCTATTCTCTCCCTTTCTTTCACTACCCTCCTGCTGCAGCCAATGCCGACCGCCATTCAGATGTCAGCTGCTCATGCTAGACAGTTGCAATGCAGCCAGAAGTGAAATTTGCTTTTCATTCCCTGCTTTTTGTATATATATTTCCCCAAATAAATAACCACTTACTACAACCACAGCAACGCCAAGAAATGATTCCTGTCACAGTGTACAACTTGCCAATGACAGGCTAGAAACGTACTTTTGTACCGAGTTTATCTACATATCGTGCAGAATACCGGCCAATACAGCAAGAGCAATGCACTGTCAAGTTCACTATGATACCACTGCCTGCACAGATATGAGGGTTGGGAACTAAATCAAAGCGAGATGTAATGTGGACAACACAAAGTGAAACACGGCCATGTCATATATTGCTCACAAGGCAGACCTCTTGCTTTCTTAGGATGCCTAAGGTGACCCCACCAATCCAGGAAAGCCATTTCAACATCATGCTACTGTGAGTGATTCGAGCATTGGTGAGAGCTGGAATGGGCACCAGAAAGCAGCGCTAGTCGAAATAAAAGTGCTTCACTGTAGGAACACCAGAAAATGTGACTTGGGGATTGCGGAATCTTCAAGTGCCTTTGTGCTTTGCCGCACAAAATTCAGGTATTCAAGTGTCACTATTTCAGTACTTACTTGCGCAGAACTCTTTCGCCAGACTTGGCCCTTGTGCCATTGAACATCAAACATTCTCATCACGTACATGTAGCGATAAGCCATGTAATTGTGTCTGTTTGCCATTGTACTTGCTCTAGTACAATTCACTACACGAAGTACCCTCATACCTGTATTTTTCTTTTGTTAGTCATGTGCATATTTTCAACTTGCTTGTTTATATTTCAGCAAGGTTCACCCTCCCAAGAAACAACTGCCTGTAAATTAATATTTCTTCAGAGAGCATGTGGCAAAAAGACAGCACAGCACGTGTACAGTTCAAGTACATTTCTACATGTTGAAGCTTGAATTGGCAAGCTGCATATACAGAAAGCATTACCTTTTTTTTATGCAGCTGCCACAGACGCTATCAGGATTCAAAAACAACTTCCTTCAGGGCACAAAATCTAGAATCGGGGGAAGTGCCATGTTGTTTGTGTAAGAACAGGCATTCCTGCAAATACAACCTGTTACAATTAGCACAATTCCAGACCTTGGACTGAATTATGCAAGAAATTGTTTCACTTGCACAAGAAATCAATGTATGTAATCGATAAATAAACTTCCCTAACATTCTTAACTATTTTCCAGCACATATTCAACTTACAAACTGTAGCTGATAAGTTGATGGGGCATGGAACAAATTCTCAGGATGACACCGATTTCAGTATGTTCATTCACAAAGAGTGCACTCAGATATAAATTGGTTTCCCGTGTCTTCATGTGCTAGCATGCACGTCATGGCATTTTGTTTAAAAAGGAAATGGAACAGCGATGCATTTTTACTCCAAGTTTGAATGTGCCCACCTGAAACTGGCATCGTCCCCAGAACTTGCTTGACGTGGATTGTGTTACTGTTTGTCTAGCAGGATGCAATTCATAAAGCACAATAACTGCATTAAAAACATAATTATTGCAATTTTGTAAATTACTCGTCTTTGCATTTAAAATTATTATGCATATAATGTTGGCCTCTTTTAGCTATCCAGTTCTAAGGATTAGAAATGTGCTACCTGCCAATGCATTAAAAAAAAACTTCTGTATAGTCATAAAAAAAAAGAACCTGGTGAAAACATCTAATCACTACTCCTCTAAATTCAATAAGGCTGCATATTCAGGCAACTATTTTTTGTTTGCAGGAAAGTGTATTTAGCAGCCACCTCCGCTGTCATCACAAGACGTACCTTTCAGACAATGATCACCACAAATTTTTTATACGAAAATGATAATGTGCTACTAACCAGTGCAAATTTGTGTTTACTTGAAATGCCCGACATGAAACACCATAATACCTAGGTTCAAGGTGCTGAGCGTCATATGCCGTTTGAAACACTACTTTCTCAGTACTAAGCTCAAACTTTTCCCTCTCTTTTAAAGATCCCAAATGGTTAGCTCATTTAGCAGTTGCGTGAATACAAACACTCGATCACTTACTACCGACCCGTTTCAAATTCAGATCTCCGTAATAAATAAAATGTGTGATTAAAGGACAGCTGCACAGCTAAACGCCAAAATTTTGCTTTCGGCGGTGTCTTAATTCACATTTGTTCTTCCGTGAAAGCAGCACTTTGCACACGTAGTAAGATTGCGATAAAGGAAGTGCTCAGCGCCAGGTTAACCATTCGACTACCAACTACAAATGCATCTACTTAGTTACAAAGTTGGAAGATGCACTCTAGAGGTGTGATTACTTTATGTTGTCATCGGATAATTCACGGCAACGCGGTCACCACAGATCAGCTGGCCGAGACAACATGGCCTTCACCGATTTACCACTACGCTCGATTCTAATCGATTAGTCACAGATCATAATGAAGTCATCTCCAGCATTAAACAGAAACAAATCTGCCAAAACGTCAAAGGCACAGCACACGCGCCATGCTTCCGCTTATCAGACTGATATGCTGGGATGAAAGCAAGACCGCACAGCGACGCACGCGACCATCACCAGCTGAGGCAGCGACAACCCCAAAGCGAACAACGCGTTTACGACTAACAAACAACGCGAACTGGCAGACAACCAGGCCCGTTTCTTCTCTTTTTCTTTCGCAAGTGGTGCAAAGCATCTTCAGAAAAACCAAAAACATTTGAGAACCGACGAACGCAAAGCGGTGCTGTGTCAAGTTCTGTTTTACGATTCGAATACGCGAACGGGCAACATGCTAGTAACAGCAACGCGTTTTAGACGTATACAGTCGCTCGAGAGGAACTCGATAAATAATCTTCACCACATCGACATGACCTCTGAGAAATAACGTGACCTGTTTGTTTAAAAAACTAATACAGTGGAGGAATATCAGCGCAAAGACGAAACAGGTACAGCTGTGCAGCCGGAGACTTATGCGCATGCATTGAAATACCTCACGGTCTAGAAAAAAAAAATGACGCGCACAAACCTTGGTGTTGTCGTAGCAGGCTATAACGTTTGATCTTTTCACAACTGGATCATTCTACGAAAAAAAAGGGCATCTTCGACATTTATGCCACAACACAGACATGGTTGCCGAGCTGAAATATCAACAAACGTATGTTTCTACGTTCGTAAAGGAAGGATGAAAAGAGATGCCCCGAGATGCCATACCCCACTTGCTCAACAAATCGTGTCGGAAGTTTTGTTACGTCACCAGAAAAACTGCCCAATCGCGCGTTGGATGGCGAAGAGCAGACGACACGCTTGTTTCGTTCTCGGATAGGGATCCGAAAACCGTAGTTCACGGTGATGGTGTAGAGCAGGAATGCTGCTGTCGAAGTGACGGCATGTATAACGAAGCAGGCGAAAGTTACACATTTGCTTTTTAACAGGATACAAGGACAAAAAGGTAGCGACGTTACTAGCATAAATTGAAAGCAGGCCCTAGCTGACATGCTAAGATTACATGGGCGATCGCAAAAACACCAACACTTGCGCGGAATTCTCCATATATACGGAGAAAAAAAAAAGCCTCAAAGGAAAGACTGTGTCAATTGCCTAGACAAAGCATATGCAATTCAGATTTGAACTGCCGTCAGGCAAACCCACATATGAAGCAAATTTGTATGTGTATTTATGACACTAAGAGCAGGCTTTCGAAATTAAAAAAAAAAAAACAAAACAGATACCGCTATTTCCTGTCTTTTGCGGTCTAGCTTGAAATCACGCAGACAAAACTCTGTCGCCTGCTGAATGAAACAGAACAGTCATAATTTCATAAAGTCCACTCTGTGATGCAGGTGCTACGGATTAATTAAAGTGTAGTGTAATTGTTTCACACGTAAATCATGCCTTTAAAAAAAGAAAGAAAGAAAAGCTGACCGCTTGCGCATTTCTGCGATAGGACGGATTAGAGAAGGAAAACGAAACGAATACCATCGACGCGCATATGCTCGCGTGTCGAAGCGCGCAAGCGAACGCCGAGCCCGCCCAGCCGCGGGTTTGTTGCCAGTTCCTGGGCCTTAGCAACTCTGTGCCCCGCGAGTTTGCTGCAATCGCTGCGATCGAGCAAGGTAGCTACCGTTTGAGAGCTGTGGTAACTGCAGCGGGCTGCCACACTGCGGCCTTGCTTGTTTCATATCCGCTGTGAACGACTGGCTGTGACGCAGAATCCGTCGGAAATGAAAAGAGCAGTGCCGATAACGCAGTTCCTTATGCGTTTTCCGTTCGTCCCTATTCGGCAGTTGTTCCTTGTTTCTGAGCGGCTGAGCGAGGTACGTTTGCTTGCCTGCCGTCGAGTGGAACGCGAGTTGCAGCCAAACTTTCGTGCGCCGTAGGAATCTGGTCGTACGTGTTGGCCTTGGGTCGTATCGTTTACAGTGCCTGAAGCTGGATTTCGCAGTAATGGGCGAGGCGCTTTCGTGTCATGAGGTACGAAATGAATCTAAAGAATCGCTTCGCATAACTGCCGATTTTAGCCCCTCAAAGTCGGCGCCAGCTCGCCACAGCACTATATATATATTTCCTCCTTTAACAGTACTACGACCTCTTAGCAGCTGATAGGTTTGATGTGCGTCTTCAATGTGCTGCTCTATTGCAGATGCCGTTGTACGAACCAAACGTGCCAGTCAAGAAAGCAACCTTAGCATTAGCATGATTCTGGTTCCCCGAGGCGCAGTACGGCTGCGCCCCGGGGGTTGTCCGTACCCGTGTCGGGTACACTGGTGGAACTACGAAGGACCCAACTTATCGGAACCTGTAAGTAACTCGCTGACACGGCATTACATAGGTAGTGTCCTATCTGCTTACCTAGGCAGCTTACAGGAAGAGAAGCTAAAGCGACATGCCGTTCTGTTCTAATGCTGCAGCCCAGTCAAACTAGTCAATTGATATAACTGGCCATTCCAGTTGTTTGCAATTGTACCCAAGAAATGTAATGAAGTGGATAACCAATTGGAATGCTGCACTTGAATGGGATAGTCTATTTGTGCTTTAATTTACAGTTCCAAATCTTCATGTCAATCCGTGCAGACTTTTCCATTTGGAGAATTAGTCGAACAGCTGCTTTCAAATTGATATATTGGATAGTCCAACTGGTTGCACAATTCTAGTTGGTGTCAACCCATTGGAACATTTTGTACCACTTAAAATGCTTGAGCATCATTTTAAGTTCAGTTGGTATTAAGCATTCGAATTTGACATTATGGGACCTGTTGGTGCTATAGGACAGGGCTAAATGGACCACAGTACATGTCCAGTCGGTATAGATAGTTTCATTTCATCCTCATTGTATGCATCTGTTCATATCTGAGGGGTCGTGTTGATTAACAAGGGTTTCATGGTGGAATATGTAAGTAGGAACTGGTTAGGGGCCCTAAATACCGGCTGGTTCTAATCAGAACTTTACCAGTTGGACGGCAATTGGAAGTCTCAGAACTGAGCAAAGCTGTGTCAAAGAAATGGCTACTAAAAATGTTTTTATAATTATAACATGAGTCATGAAATGATAGATCTTTGTACTTTGGTGCGGTCAGTGGAGAGGAGCGTTTATTTCTTTGCATTATAGAGCCTGGCATAAACCTGGCACAACTTACTAGGTCAGAATTTACTGGCATGGTTGAGTGAGCTTGCATATAGTCAAACAAACATGACCTCCGTGAGGCAGTTTATTTTTTAGTTTACATTTGTACAGGTAATTTTCTCTAATGTTCAGTTCATGCATATTGGATACATGGCCTTATTTGCGTAGTAGACACAACCCGATTTTTTTAGTTGAATTCACAAATAAGCTTTCACCAGTTACTCTCAATTGGATGATTATGGAAGGTCCAGTAGGAAGGTCCAGTAGTTGTAGGGTGTTGTAGGCAAAGAAATGTGAACTTAAGAACAAAAGTTCAGAGCCCATCCATTAATTTAAAAATGGGAGCCAGTGAAGCTGTGACTATGGTGGATCTGGTATAGTGAATATTGCTATTATGAATTTACACATTATCATCATTGACCATATTGGGCAGTTAGAGACATACACAAAAAGATCTGGGTGTTTTTATGTCGTATAATGCATATCATCTGAACGGTGGCCAACAACAGTCTCAAAATGAAATCCTGTAGTACATAAAAAGCATGTTGTTTCAAAACTGGAAAAAATGACATGAAATTCGTTTGCTGTGCCAGTCCAGGCAAAATTTTCAGGCAAAATTCTTCACGTCATTCTTTGGTGTAGTACACACCCTGTGTTTGCATCATTTACAATATGTGCACACTAGTTTGATGCACATATTGGTGCACACTCTGCATTTGCATCATTTACAATATGTCGACAACATATGTACAAGGCTCTTAGGTCTTCAGAGTGAAAAAAAATGTAATAGTAAGAGCCAAATGGAACCTACGAAATGTTCGCTCTGATAAATGCACATATGCAATGTATTTGCACTATTTACAATGTGTTGGCACCATGGTATAATGCGTAAAAACTCCTAATTCACTGGCATTCCTTCTGACAAGCTTCATCTTGGGCATCAGCACATAAAGAACATGGATAAAAGAACTTGGAAATGATGGGACAAGCGCTCAGTTCCAAGTCATTGCTTGTCCAGTCGTTTCTTAAATTCTTATGTCTGTGTTGTTATCAGGATCAGAAAGCAAGTTATAGCTCATGAATTAGTACAAAAGTTCATGTAATCTCAAAAGTAAGATTTCTAGATGATAGTTGTGGAAGTTAGTAACAGAGACAATGTAATTTGCACATATTAAAATGGTGGCATTTGAGGAAAAAGTGTTTTCTGTTATAATGCAAATAGCCCGATTTTGTACATTCAGAATAGAAGGAATGTTACAGTAGTATGTATTGTCACAAGAAACAATACCATACACGATATGCCTATGAATGAATGGAAAGTATTATATGATAATGTGTTAAAAAAAAATGGAGCCCTTCCCCAGATGCCTTCACCTACGTGCCTAGCAGCGCAACACTTGTTGCTACGGGCAATGACGGTCATGTGCGAAACAATGAAAGGCAACAATGAAGTGTGACAACATGAAATAACAAGTGACCTCGATAAAAGATCAGATAAAAGTACATTGAAGTTATCGATTGCGAATACCGACTGAAAATGTTCACTGAATGCAGTGGCGATAATTAATGGGTTGCTGCAAGGTACATCACTTAAAACAACCGTACTTGTAAAAGTTGAGGTCGGCAATATCGATGACCAAAATTTTTTAGGGTTACTTTTCATTAGGTTTTGTAATGTTACTGTGAAGTACAAGCCTTTTGACAAATTAATTTTGAGACGAAGTTTCTCCTTAGCGAGATTAAGTTCGTCTATTGTAAGTGAGTTACTCGTTTTAAACGCCTTAACCTAGCAACACGATGCGACAGGCGAAGTACGTCATGCAAAATCCAAGGAAGACGGGGATTTTTCTTTCTTGGTTTCAGAGGGATGAAGCGCTGGATGGAAATTGCCACAATTTTTCCGAAGAAGCCACCAAAAAATTTACATCATTAGATTCGCTGAGTCGTTCAAAATCGTCAAAGGAATCTCATAAAAGATCCAAAATAGATGCATCGACAGCACATGAAAAATCGGGGGAAAGTAGAATACATAAAAAGCTGGTAACGAAGTGGAACAGAAATGCATACAAGAAAGGCCTTGTGGTTGGAAATATTGTCTATGACCTCTGACATTCGAAACCATTATCTAAATGGCAGGGACTAACGAAAACTAAATCTAAAACTGCAGTACCTCTTGTGTTTGCTTCAACAATTTGCTT
The DNA here is from genome assembly GCF_013339695.2 of Rhipicephalus sanguineus. Taxonomy (NCBI): domain Eukaryota; kingdom Metazoa; phylum Arthropoda; class Arachnida; order Ixodida; family Ixodidae; genus Rhipicephalus; species Rhipicephalus sanguineus. Next base: position 211,217,739 of record NC_051176.1, on the reverse strand, counting down.
TAAACCAAAACGTAATGAAAAATCTAACAGTGCTTTGCATATTTCCCTATCATAGTTGGTGAGCAATCAAGATGGCCACAAAATACCGGGGGCATTAAAATCGCCAAGACAGATCAAACTTGAAGATGAAAATATGCGTTCGTGCATGAATGATGTTAAAGCTAGCAGCTGAGCTATGCTTGATGATGGCGGGCGGTAGATAACGCCAAATACTATAGAAATGCTTCCGAAAAAGACCTTACACCAAATCTATTTGGTATCAGGTGGACTGAGGATTGTTGAAAACTTGGTCTGAATAATGGCACACTACATCCCCTTCCATGAAGTCTATCACTTCTAACAACTGTAAAGGCTGGAGGTGTCATCTTGCTATCATATATGTTATCACGCAACCAAGTTTCTGTTACTCCAATAGCATGTGGTGAACGGGCGGAGATCAGTGAAATAAAATTGGGAAACTTATTAACCAAGCTTCTGGCATTAATATTAAGGACACGTAGGGGGTTCCTGTAATTGATTTCTGAGGCTTCAGTGCGCAATAGTGGGGACGTTAGAAGAAACCACTGTTGGGTGAGAAGGAACCTTAGTGAGTGTTAGTATCATCGTCCCAATTGTATCTAACTTTATCAATAAATGCATGGTCAAAGCTTAGGTGAATGATGAAACCGTTATCCCAAAAGGACTTAGACGCTTCCCATATCTTTTTTTTCTGATTGATCGTATGTGCATTGAAAGATCCTCAGAAATACGAAAGTTTAAGTTTGCGGCTGTTCTTAAGGATGATTGTTTTTTTCGTGATAGTCAAGAAGTTTCACGGTAACGGGGCGTGGGCGATCTGGATTCCTCTAACCAATCCTGTGACACCTTTCAATACCTGGGCATTCAATCCCAAATTTTTCTTTAAACCATGCAGAAGTGTTAGACAGTAGATGCTCATGGGTTTCATCACGTGTGTCGGTGAAACCATGCAGTAGAAAGTTGTTGCGGCAAGATTGGTTTTCTAAATCATCATTGTGCAAAGCAAGTTGGTTGATTTTGATTTGTAGCTGCTGAAGTTTGCTATTAACTTTATTTGTGGTAGAAGGAAGTGTAGCTGGGAGTGATTCTAATGCAGACACACGTGTCTCTAAAGCAGGGGTCTCCGCATGCACTAGCGGCCCGTTCTGCACATGACCGTTTTTGTCCCAATATATTTTAAAATATTCCTAATAAGTATGTTCATGAGCTAAACAGATGTGACTGGTATTAAGCATCTTTTTCCATCTTTTTCGTGAGACACCCGATGTGGTCACCATATGTTTTAACATTACCATGGAACAAAAACTGTTTCAGAATCGGCGTCCAGATTTCAGTCATTCTGGAGATCAGTATCGATAAGTTTCTCGAAACCTGGTGTCAAATCCCCTTCAGGAATAACCCATATGTGAGATATAGGAAAGGCCTTCTTTCGAATGGCAATGTTAGCTGACAATTTGTCCAATCACACTCAACCCCCCCCGTTCCAATTTTCACTGCCTTGGCCCTTGGGGAGACTAAATTTCGTGACTGTGGCCCACTAGCTGAGGTGAGTTTGAGACCCCTGCTCTAAAGCATCAAACCTTGAAATAACGACCTGATGGAAAGCCTTGACGTCTGCCATGTCTTGTGATATATGTTGCTGACCCTTAATTAATTCAGCAAGAATTTGAGTCACTGAAGACAGCTCAACATCTTTGCCACCTGGGTTACCCGTCTCATTGGTAGAGGATGAGCTTTGTGAACAAGTGTTAGGTGCCAGGCAGTCTTTACTCTTGTCTAGCTTAGTAGTGAGTTGTGAGGCTATGACAGTGGCATGGCAGCGGCATAGCTCGTGACTTCCAGCTGAGGCCTCAGCCTCAGTGGCTGAGGTGAATTGAGGTGAGTGGCTGAGGTGAAAAACTGGTGAATGCAGCATGAAAAACAGTAGGGTACCAGCAGCGAGTTCTGCACAGACATGCACGACTACCGCAGCAACTGCAGCTGCTTATCTTGGAGGCCCCTTATCTCTGCTTACTAAATCCAGGCTGCGATAACAGAAGATGCTGCACTAGACTAGTGTGCTATAGCACCACAGGCCGTCATTGCCAAAAATAACCACATTTTCAGCTCCAGATGATGCGCTACCCTATTCCTGTTCACTGTAGAAAAAAATCATCGCCCAAGCACTCCGTACAGATGGTTAACCAGTGAAGCTGAAATGTGTGGCCCCAGTGCTTATCGCCGGGTTAATCCTGACTGTTCATTAAAGTCTTTAGTATTGGTTATGTCTGTCCAGAAGTCTTAATTGGTGTTTGCCGCCCGTGTGTTCCCTTCCTCATTTTTAGAGGACCAGTGGTGAGTAGTGGGATTTGTCCAATTTCTGTGACACATGTGTTTTTGCCCACGGATGACTTCTTAATTTTTAGTGTACTAGTGGTGAGTAGTGGGGCTTGCCCAATTTCTGTGGCACATACATGCTAAGCGTTTTTGCACACATAGGACAGATGAATTTTGGTTTCGCCTAGCCATATACAGCTTCACGGTGAATGTATGCGGCTCAGTGCTTCCTTGCTCTTGAAATTGAACTATAGATTATTTTAGCAAGCAACACTGACAAGCAAGCCTCCTGATAGTGCATGATGTAGCCAAGTGTCATGCCTACATATTTACTCTAAAAGGAGTTGGCAGGGCTTCGGACCCCTTGTATTATATGCAGTGTGTGGAAGCTTTTGTGCTATTTTGAATACCCTGCGTTGAAATAAAGGAGAGTATGCATTGGTTTTATTTACAACTCAAGAAAGCTTATGTAAAAACTGAAGAGAAAAAAATGCTTCTACTTGTATGCATATATAATGTCATTGTGGAGGTTGTACTGCTCATTTCTTTGTATTGGCCACAAAATTAAAAAGGATATTCCAGTGGAAGTGTAGTTTTTTTACCACTGCTACAGTAATCACTGCATGCTTTCTTTTTCCCTTTTTTTTTAAACTAGACAGAAGATTGGAGGTTCACATGTTGTTCTGGAATGGTCACGGCTGAAAAAAATTTCAACAGTTTTCAAGGAATACTAAAGATACTGAACTTTCAGATGCTTTAACATTTCATTTTCTAATATAATAGTTCAGATAAGAACGCCACACACCCGATTTAGGAAGGAGCACTAAGATGCTGAACTTTGTCTGAGTTTGCCTTGTGCTCTACCTATTTAGTTTCACTATCTTTATTGCATTTGTTAGTGGCAACAAAGATAATGTGTCTGACCTTCTCATGATGTAGATTTGTGTTTTACTCCTTCAGTGGTGACCATACAGAGACTGTTCAGCTCGACTATGATCCTACCAAGACAGACTACAAGACTCTTCTGGACATGTTTTGGGGATTTCATGACCCAACTGCCTGCCACAAGCGACAATATATGTCTGCTATTTTTTACCATGACAAGGAACAGAAAGCTGCTGCTGAGGAGAGCTTGAAGCAACAGCAGAAAAAGATAGGCAAGCCAGTTGCTACGAAGATCATGGCTGCTGGAACATTTTATGATGCTGAAGAGTATGTATGCTTTTGTATCATTTGTTCACATTGTCATGGGCTTGCTGGTGGAAAGATGTTTCATAAGCTGCATATCCATGCTTTCAAGGTAACTCTCTCAGCTTTAACTGCTGTAGTTTTTTGTTGATTGAAAAATTATCTTAACAAAGGAAGCAGTTTTTCAGTAGCCATAGTTTCAAATCATCAACAGGACCTGTGATTTTTAAGCAGAGTACCATAATGGTAAACAGCCTAGCTTAGTGCAGTGGATTCAAGCCACTGCACACAGAAACCAATATTTGAGGCAGTCTTGAATTTTTGGTGAAAAATTTGGTTAACGTCACATTTTGTGCTCCAAGGATTTCTTGATGTTTGCTGTCTGAATTGTGAAAGTTTGCTATAAAGGAACACAAAAGTGAAACAATGAATCGGTTTGGATTTATAAATTTTACTCTGAAAACTCTAATGGTCGTTAACTTTACCACGATTACTTAATGATAGAGGAGAAAATCGAGGACAATGTTTCATTTTAAAATTTCGTGCCGAAATCTCCGTGCGTGACGTCACAGATTTCAAAATGTATTTTTCATATTTTGGTGACATTGTCTCCACGAAATTTCTTAAAACTTAGTATGTTAAGTCTTTGGCCTCCTCAGAGGACCGCGTACTTCAATTTTGCCAATTAGGAACGAGGTAGGTCCTTAGTAGACACCGCCAAAATCTGCGACGTCATGGCGATTGGTGCAAGAACGTCAAAGTGACGTCGCCCCCTGTATTTTCTTTTTGCACGTTTTCTCGTTTACCAAGCGTCTTCTTGCAGTGACTTTGGTATTGTTAAAGAGTAATGAACTAATACGGGAAAAATCGGTTTTCTCTTTAATGTTCCTTAACCATGCTTGCCTAAAACGAGTAAAATTTTCCAAAGAGTGTAAAAGGTTTAGTGACAACTGCTGAATTAATTTTACATACTCACTTTTCTCCCAGTTACCACCAGAAGTACCTGCTTCGACGCAATGCTGCACTTTGTGAAAGCCTGAAGAAAGCAGGTCTGAAGAATTTCAAGGAGAGTCATGTTGCGGCTCGGTTGAATGGCTACTGCTGTGGCGGTGGCAGCCTGGCTAATTTTGAAGCGGAGCGTGAAAAGCTAGGACTCACAGACGTGCAGGCTGTACTGGTTCGACAGTGCATGAGGTCATAGCCAGAATGCTTCACAAATATGATGTGGTGCCTCATTTTCCTTAACATACGCTAAAATTGTGTTACTCTGGCACCTATGCTGCCCTTTGCTTGTCAGGATTGTAATGCAGGCAGTGCACTTATGACATTCATCGAGGCAAGGCATCTGTCTCTCGTTGAATTGAGGTTTGATGTTGGCTGCAGTACCCTGTGAGCTTTGTGGTGGGACTTGCAATAAAGGTGTTCCCTCCTTAGTTCTTTTGTCTGGTGTCACTTTACGGAAAAGATGGTTGGTTATAGGCCATGCATTTGCATTGCTTTTACCACGCTTTATGCATACATTTTGTCTGCGACTAGCCTTTTTTAGCCCACTGCTTGTGGATTTTGAGGGGTATTGTCAAGCTGGCTGATTACAACTTTTAGCCCAAGAGCCCACCCAGATGTTTCTGGAATATTATTAGGAAATTAAACAATGACCACATCGCCATGAATATCACATCCTTGTAGACCAGGTCTAAATGTAGCTTTTGGAGTTGACTGTTCAACTGCCTGAGCAGCATAGCCTAAAATTCTGGACAGGACATGCCCAAGTTTTGTATTGTTTGCTAGCTCTAATATCTCTAAGGCTGCCATTTTTTCATAAAATGTCTTAAAGAATTTGTTATTGCAACTTCAGGCATTTACTCAATTGTGCTGCTTTTTTGTTAAATATGGCAAACACCCTACTGTAGCTACTTATTTGGGGTGTTTGCCATATAGTGGTGAGTGCACTTTCGTCGCTAAAACCACTGAAGCAATACAAGTTGTGTATATATGGAGAATGATGTTACAGAAGTTAGTTTGCACAACATGAAATGTCACCTTGCTAGTCCGCATGAGTGTCTTATGCTGTATAGTTGACAACATGTGATGCTGCATATACATAGAAAATGGTAGTTGATCTATCTTTGTGCTTGTAGACATGCAGAATCATTAAAGGGGAAGTTCTTATTTGAATTCGACAACACTAGCAGAATGTACATGGGACACTAAGTGGATAAAAATTTAAATCAGAATGTGGCAGGGAAAAAAAACCTGCATTCTTATACTTGGCAGCAGAACATAGTCGGTGGATTACAGTTGCTAAAATGTGCGACAAACATTGGCAGGCTGTCGTGATGTACGCAGAAACAACCAGATTTCCAGCAAAGGCTGCTGCTGCTTTGGACCCTCCCATATGTCAATTCTCCTCTACTGATAAGCTCTTCCATTCACAATCCCCACTACGGTGGGTGGATCGCACAACTTCTTGCTGTTGCACAGTTATTCCTCAGCTGCTATCAACTCCGAATGGTGCAATTTCTTCTAACTAGCATTTCTAATTAGCAGTTTCAGGTCTTAACAGCACTTTAAGAGGCTCCCCTAATTTCCCCCTTAACCTTAAACTTCTAGGTATATAGTGAATTCCAGCAAATTTTCAACACATCCCCCAGTCCTTTTATGGCAAGAGAACAGACTTTTGGGCTAGTTAGTTCAGCGCTATGGCTTCATTGAATGTACTGAACCAAGGAAGAGGACAGGACGTGTGCTTATGGCACTTAATTAAATCCTACAAACGGTTCCATAAAGCAAGTGAAATTGAAATCATGCAACCCGAAATTCATATAGTTTCCCACACCTTCCAAATTAACACATCGCCTACTCTCCCACCTGCTCTAAAATTTCAGGCTCTGTCGGCTTTCAGTTCTCTAGCAAACAAAGTGGATGTTCGACAATCTCAACATGTTCCACTTTTTTATTTTTTATAGGGACATTTGATAGCGTATAGTTCCATTAACAGCTCTGCTGTAAAATAACAGGTAACTGAGAATTTTATCTGTGCACCACTACTCTCACAAGCAAACTTGGTGTTAGTTCTACTAGGAGTGGGTGCTCTGGCGTACCACTGGCTATCTGCTTTCGGCATACCATTAGCTACTCATTTTCACGTTCTTTTGAACCAATCTGATGGGCAACATACAACACACCAGTAGTACGAGGTGCCTATGGACTCCTGGATATGTGATGTGCACTGGCAATTACTGCTGTCAGTCTTACCTGGCTGAGACGAGCAATGACAAAGATATCTCCACCAATCTAGGGCAACAATCTCTACCAAGGTTCCCACTTTTAGAATGTGGAACTAGCTGCACTGGAGACACAAATTTCTGGACACACATTCTGGAACATAAGCCTTGTAACAAAATTAAACAAGACTGCTTTAGGCGCAACGAGGGTGAAAGGCAGGGCATGCCCCTGCATTGTGCAAAGACCTAGAACTTAGTAAGCTTGCAAGTTCAATCACAGGGTGTAGAAAGAAAGATCTGACCGTTTTCTTTACTGCAAAGACCCACAAGGACTCGGTTCCATTTAGAACGATTGTCAGCGAGAAGGGGTCCTGGCAGTGCCTAATTAGCCACTTTCTGCAGAAGCATTTGAGTGCCCTGCATGTTGATGACCCATTTGCTACAAAGAACTCCAGTGAACTAGTTGGTTTGCTGAATTCCAATGTACATGTAGGATATGCCTTTTCCATAGACGTGGAGGACTTGTTTTATTCGGTGCCTCATGGTGAACTTTTTGTGGCCGTCAGAAACTGCATTGAAACTAATGGTGTTATTGGATTTCAGAACACTGCTGGGGTGTCAGTAGACAGTTTCATGTCCTTGCTAGAGTTTTACTTAAAATCCACCTTTATTTCTTTTAATGATGATTTCTATATCCAACGCAAAGGAATTTGTATAGGATCTTGTGTTGCCCCGGTCCTTTGTGACATATTTTTAGCCGCGATTGACCGCTCACTAGGGCTTGCATTTTCAAATGAAGGGGTACTTAACACCTTTAGATACGTCGACGATTTTTTGATACTTTTATCACGACAGAGCGCCCGGACTTACACGGATTCAGTCAGCAGTATTGTAAACCTTTTCAGGCTTCATGGGAAAGGTTTGAAATTTACACACGAGATCCCTTCCGATGGTTCATTACAATTTTTAGATGTTACTTTGCAAATCGGAAGACGCCATATTTGCTGGAAATATGCACCGCGAGCGCAGAAACCGCTTATGCCATTTGATTCTGCGCAATCAAAGATTGTAAAGAGGGCGATTGCAAGTTCGTGCCTTCATTCCGCTCTAACTAAATCGTGTCCGCATACCATGCATGAAAGTTTCAATAATCAAGTTGGCAGGCTTCTAGCGGCCGGGTTCCCTTGTGAGGTAATCACAGCAGTGGCTGACAATCTTCTTAAGAAGATCAAAAATGATGGAAGACGTGGTGGCAGCACCGAGTGCCCACCGAAAAAGGAGCGCATTGTTGTGCCGTATATGCACAAGGTCGGCCATAACATGAAAAAAGTGGCAAATCGGCATGGCGTCGCTATGGTGTTTTCAGCACCCAAAAAGCTTGCCGGATTATGCTCAAGGATTGGCGGAAAGGAATCCCTACGCAATGGTTGCGGAATCAAGCATGCTGAAAGCTTTGTCAAATGTGCCACGAAAGTGGTGTATGAAATACCCCTCAAATGTGGAAAGTCCTACGTGGGACAAACGGGGCGTTGCATAAATGAGCGCGCCAAGGAGCATGCCTTGTCGGTTCGAAATAAAGAAGGAGCGCACCTGCCCGCTCATTGCGGCACATGCTTAGGATGCGAGCCTTTGCTTAAAAAGATAAAGATTTTAGGAAAGAGTAGGAACAGATTGGGGCGGGAACTGTTGGAAGCTTTTATCATTAAAGAGAAGGGAGATGATTGCGTAAGCGATACTTCGGTTAACCTATATAAGGCAGAAGGCAATTTCTTGCGCAGGTTTTGCTTGACATGAGGTGGGCATGATTTCTTTGCTTTCTCTCCTTATCCACTTTTCTTGTGACGTTTGAAGAAGCTTATATAAGCTATTTCAAGAAAGAATAAATCAGTTGATAGTTTGCGCTCCTTCTGTCTACATCGTTTTTTCCTGTGTTCGTCCGAGCTTTGCGCACATACCCTACAATAAGTCATGCACCAACTCGCCCAACAAGAAGTTCTTCTAAGATACCTGCTTTAGTATATAAATGTCTTATGTTTTCAAGATAAATTAAGATATTAAACAGCAAAGTTAAAACAGTAATGAATTGTAGTTGCAAAGTTTTGGACTAATTAGCAAGACCAGTGTGTTTACCAAGGAGCATTAAGTAATTGTGATATCAAGAATGGAGTGAGCCAGAGTATTTCAATCGTGTGGTGCACCAACTTTTCAGTAATGAAAGTGATTTGTAGAAACATACATCATAGCAAATAATTTTGGGGCACTTACCAGTATTTTTCCCCTTCACCAAGGTAATAAATTTTGGTTACACACAAAGTTGTTAATCATTGTCCAGAACTCATTTTACTGCAGTAATTTTTTAAAAGGATTGAGCAATAGCAAAGACAGAAGCAATAATTTGAGCATCTGAGTTGCATTCCCTGTAACAGAGGCTTTTTCCAAATGGCCTGATGGGCACCCACAAACTATAGTCCTTTCCTGCCTTCTTCGTTGGAGCTTTGGGCTCGTAATGTTAACCTCTGCCTCCTCTCTGTTCTTATGTGGTGCATTTCAGGTGGTGGTTTCGCTTTCTTTGTTTTACACGAATCCTAGAATGTGTGTTTCTGCTGGGTATTTGTGCACTGCAAGCAGTGTGCGTGACAGGTAGAGTAGCTCCTTCAAAGGTACATTCATACTGGTGATTGACATAGTTCGCGACAGTTGCATAGTTGCAATAGAAGCGACAGTTGCAAATGACCGCTTTGAACGAAAAGTCACTGTTGTGGTGAGGTCACTCACAAGCTGATTCTTCAGCTCCATGACTGGAGTCGCAATGCTGCCAAACCAATAAGCGGCACAGCAGCACTACATCTGAATGCCTGTGGCAATGTGCTGAAGGTTATTTTAAGTAGCCACAGTTATGCTAGCAACAAAACAGACGTAAACAAAAGTGATCGCAGGTTTGATGAAGGGCACAATGCAGTCGTTGCGAGTGGCTCCTTGGTCTCCATTCATGAACTTCTGCCAGTCACTGGTATGAATGCCGCCTAAGAAGGGTGCACAGCCTTACGTTTCAATATTCAGCTGTTTTTTGTGGTGCATGTCAAGTTGCCGACATTATTATCACTGCAAGATCTATGCACAATGCTTGTCTGTTTGCAATGCCCAACCATGAGGGGACCTTTGATTTAGATTAAGTAAAGTGTAACAAAGCCTTTCTAGGCTCAATCTCAATCTTTACGGTGCAACCCTTAGTCCAGTGCAATGATATAAAATTATCAAATATTGGTTCATCGTCCTGAGTGCTGTTTATGGAGCTGCCAAAATCAGTCAGCAAAGCTGGAAATGGCATAAGGACTCTCATTACACTGGCTGTCAAATACATCATGTGCGACCCGCAGGTCGCGGGATCAAATCCCGGCCGTGGCGGCCGTATTTTCGATGGAGGCGAAAATGCTCGAGGCCCATGTACTTAGATTTAGGTGCACGTTGAAGAACCCCAGGTGGCCGAAATTTCTGAAGCCCTCCACTACGGTGTCTCTCATAATCATATGGCGATTTTGGGACGTTAAACCCCAACAATTATTTGTATTATTATTATTATGCATTATATGCGCTGTTGCACTAAATGGCCTGCATTGCTCTTTGGTGTGTTGTAGTCACTTGAGCTTCACGGCTGTAGGCTGGGCCTTTCAGAAGTTTACACAACATATCATTTAACATATGTGGCTTTTATTAAGACTTCAAAATTATGACCTAACATCTACATACTTGAAGCAAAGACAGCTCATTGTAAAACACCCAAAAAAGAACTTTAGTACACAAGCACAATTCTCATTAAAACCTTCCAACGATGTGTGACTCGTAGCACATAACGCATGGCAGTCACACTGGAGGGGTAAAGGTGAGGGCCAGAAATCAGACTTGTCCTGTATAATACATACACGCAATAAACCTGACGAGTAGGCATGGGAGGAGTAGGGATAACAAAAAAAAAAAATCCTAGTATCATGTGAACAAAAGAGCTGCACAAGATTTCCTGTTCACAACATTACTTGAAGTACCACACACATGCAAAGCAGCACCCAGAGTCTGCAAGCACAGATGGGGGAATGAGTGAGGTCACTAGGCACTTCATCAACACAGTCTCCAGAATTAGACAAGGAACTCAACCATCTATGCTACCACTGCTCAGGGAACACATGTACACAGCACATGCCAGAAAGGCGAACGACAGAGAATATGACCTCTGTGCTTGCAGAAACAGAGTGCTGATCTTGCAAACACAATGCTGAAGTACTGGAAATATTTCTATCATGAAATAAAACTGAAACTCGGCACTGCTGTTCTCTAAATTAAGAAAAAAAAGAAAGCAGAACATACAAACACGCACACATACATACCAACATTATAATCCCTACCTGCACTCTTCCTCTCTCACTTATATGTAATATACATAATATATATATATATATATATATATATATTTATGATTCCACTACAAGTTGTGGTGGTACTACATGCTTGATGGCTTTGCTTTTCTGCTGATAGTTGCTTCAAGAGTGCGTGCACAGCTTTGTTCAACTTTTTTGCAGCTGCAGCTAACTCACTCACAGCAGGGGGACAAACAAAAGCGTGACTGCTGCTCATTTGTGCAGCTGCAGCTAACAAACACCACAGTACTGAGGGCAGAAGGGCAACAACTTTGAATAGGACCTGAAGAGTATATGCACAAAAAGAAAATGTACACCACGTGTGCACATCACCACTTCACTTAACAGCAGGAGATGTGTACCTAAAAACCACAAGGCAAGTGCACTCCATTAGAAGTTTTCTGTAATCAGGTGTGACTAGCACAATGTGACAATTGTTAAAAATTAAAATAACAATGAAATTAATGATGACAATCGACACAATACAAGAATTCATTTTAACTAAAAACACAACATACTGTGCTGAAACACACCTGGAATGAATGGCATGTTCAGCATAGCAGATGGACCATGCTGATATACTCAGGAAAAAAAGCCAGACAAATATCATCTCAAAGAACAAAAGTGCCTGAAGGCTCATGTCCAAACAAATTCTCAAAAAGGTTCCTAAACAGCATCACAATACATGAGCACCAATATATTGACAATTTCATTGTTTAGCTTTGTGAATCTGCACATCATAAACTAACTGAAGCTAACAATATATTTTTTTGCCTTTATGAAGCTGCACATCAAAAACAAATTAAAGCTAACAACATATTTTATCTATTAAGTTCAGCCTCTCACAGAGTCAAAAACACAACCTTATTTTCAAGCAGGAGCTTTCTACATACTGTGGTATAGTTGCAGCACTGTCACAATGAGCATTTTTGTTGCATGTTTACGTAAGTCGAAAAAAAAAAAAATTTGCTTAGACTTGAGCATCTTGGCTTCCTCTGAACAAAAATGAGCTGCTGCTGACAAATGCAAGACACATACAAGGCTAAGATGCATGCTTTTTTTTTTAAATACACCCATACAGCCAGACACACTTGCACTGGGTGAACACGCTTCAAGTATAATGTGCATGTTGTATACAGTAACGTGTAGAAAAACACTGCACCTTCCACTGTGTCGCACAAGAAAGGCAGAGAACCGTAATGGGTGTATGCTCTCTCCCTCCTGTGTGTATACAACTCTGATATAATAATAAATAACCCCCTTTATCTCACTTCCTAGGTTAACAAAGGAACCAGCTGCTCACTTTGTCTTGGTGGAAGCTGCAAGTTTCTGGATGGTAGTGTTGTGAGAGGAGCAACGCGATGACAGAGGGCCCCTGAAAACAGACTCTCTCGTGCGCTGCAGACAGGACCCAGATATCCTGACTGGCACAGCGACATTTGAGGCATGAAGCAGCACTGCCGCCTTAAAAAATGGAATGCACCTTGGAGTATGCGCACGGACCAAAGGCTGCCTGGCACCTGTGCAGCACAAGTTAATCGCTCACGACTCCAGCAACCTCTTCTGCCCTGACCTAAGCACGCCCAGAAAGAACGTACCGTGAGAAGTGTTCGGCAGAACGTCGAGGGACGATTGAGAGTGTGGTAGGCATTCGCGAGGATTAGTTCAGGACATTAAAATGGGCAGGATGGGTTTCACTATAAAAAAGGGCACATGCGAGTCACATCGGCACGAAGAGGAAAGCTCCATGCTACATGTGGTGTGTTACAAAAGCAACTGCCTAAAACTGAGACCTTGAATCCATAGCTGCCATGTCAGAACATAATTCACAGTTATACACTTGAATTACCTAAAACATACTATACTATACAATTTTTGGACAAGTAACTTTACAACAAACAATTTCACACAAAAAAAAAAAAAAGCTGCACAAAAATTTGGGCAGTTTTTGAATTTCATTTGAGCCTTTACAGACAAAAATGCTGGCTCAATCACAAGTTGTAAAAAAGTGGTGTCAGTACAAGCACACAGCTTGAAAACATCTTGTGTTCTAGACAAGTAAATATCAATATGGCAAAAGCATACCCGCAAAGTGTTTCAATTAAAGTATGCATCAACATTATGTAAACATAAATCAAGGGCAGTGGGAATTTCCTCAGGCCATGTGCATGTTTGTGATGGCACTTGGCAACAAAACACAACCTTAAGCATGCGTTATTTCTCCGCCAACAAATGAGAATGGTAGAGCCCACTCTATATGGCCACAGTGAAGTGCGCTTAAATATAAACACTAAGAAGAAAAATATAACAATGCTAATGGGAGAGAAATACTGCTGGTTTCTGGAGACTATAGTGTCACGGAAGACAGGAGCAACCCAGCTCACATGTATACTGCCCTTTTTAGATTGCACCACACTGCTGCAGAAACATTACACAAAAAAAGCACTCGCTTTTGCACATGTGATTATGATGGCTGTCAGAACAGGTTTAAAACAAAACTATACACAGAATGAAGCAGGAAACACTTGGGGATGATTCAATGACCAGCCTCAAGGAAGGCACGAGGCAAATTTGGGCATCCAAGTCTCCAAACACAGGGCACGATGTAGGGGCAACTTTAACTCACTCATGACAAACCAAGTCAACAGACTTGGTCATAAGGTTATTCAGATGGCACATTACTATTAAGTCATAATGGCATGTGTATACACATTGAAATATTCCTGAAATGCTAAACACAGCATGGGTTGTCCAGTCTCCACCAAGACACAAATTATACACTGTAGCCAAGAGAATCTGAAGCTGTGATCATCAAGCAGAGATGATAATCGTGGTAAAATGGCGATATCAAGAACGAGCATATTCCATTTGGTATAACCTCTCCGACACTATTGATCTTGACAGTACACGTGTCAAAATAATAAAGTAAGATGCCCCTATCTACCGTGAGCTGTGCGACTTGAGTGTGTGGGTGAGTGGCTAATGCGAGTGGACAAGAGAGCAGGCCAAAGTGAACGAAATCAATGACTAAGGGTCAATGAAATGGGGGACAAAGGGACATTTGTGCGAATGACGCCTAGTCCTCCTCGCTCTCGCCCTGTCCGTACATGTCGGCCAGCTTCTGGAAGCGGGGCCCCCAGCCATTGAGGTAGTCGAAGCGCTGCTCATGGTCGTCCGTCTCCGAGGCCAGGGAGCTGAGTGAGCCTGCTGTGGAGCCACCCCCTTCATAGGCATAGTTGCGCAAGTCATCCACTGGTGGAGCCCCAGGGTCTTGGTCAGCTTTGTCCAGATGGTCCCGAATGAAGTCGCCCACATCTGGGTGGGCCCCTGTGGGTGCTGCTGAAACACAAGACAGAAACCAAAGAACCTGAGTGGGCATAGTGGCAGAAACCATGGCAACATGGTGATCAATCTTTTTTGCTTCATGATACAGCTTAGTAGATATATGCAAACTAACAATTATCAATCTGATAACCAGTTTTTGTTGCCACTGCCCTGTATACTGCATGTTAATCGTTTGTCAAGCGTTAGCCCAGTCAGGAATCTTCTGGAATGTGCAGACGTAAAAGCGAATCCGGGTTCCTCAGATCAAGATCTTCTGTCAAACAGGCAAAGTAAAATTCTCTCGTCTATACAGGGCATACAGGTAACAAAATGAAATGCAAGGTATACATCCAAGTTAACGGAAGGAACTAAACCAATGAGAAGTGGTTGGGTAATTTAAATATGCTAACCTCTGATGTAGACAGCATTGAAACAACACTAACGAACTGCAAAACACAACTCGCCAATATTGTAGAATGGGTTGATGACCCTAACGACACCCTGCAACACTTTTTCAGGATGGTCAGAAAACGTTGCCGATTGGTAGTCGAGGCTCCCGAGAACATGCGAGCCAAACATTATAGCGCAGCATGCGGCCTGAAATTTACAATTAATTTTTTCAAACTTGGCTAGAAATCGCTTGCTCTTCTCTCGACAAATGCCATAAATCCAAATGAATGTGCCATAAGCATAAAGTCCACAGCCATTAGCTGATTTGAGCATCGTGAGCTGCATAGTTACCACGGCCACCACGAAATGCCATGACGTGCCCGCATGCTCGCTCACGATCACACTGAAAGTAAGCCGCGCGTTCGAAGAAAAAAAGAAAAGAAAGTGCTCAAGGTCATGACGCACGCTGACGAGGGGTCGTAGCTTCTTGCCCACTTTTCATTCTCCTGTCTTATAACCCAGATATTGCAGTCTTAACAAAAGCATGGCTATGTGATAAAATCAATAATGGTGAATTCATTCCACTTGACTATAGAGCATTTAGAAAAGATGGGAGCAGCAGGGGTGGTGGTGTAGCTACTGTCTTTAACAACATTAAGGTAGTAAAAATGCCAGATTTAATAGATGTTGAGTGCTTTTTCTGCAAGGCTTACCACGAAGACATCAGATATGTTAAGGGTGCTATGTAAAGACCTCCCAGCTCTTGCGTTGATGTTTTAGATTTAAAACAATACATGAGCAAACATTTGAAATTCAGTGACAGCATTATCCTCTTGGAAGATTTTAATTTACCAAATATTAATTGGGAGATGATGTCCCTCAAAAATGATAACACTTGATGGACATTACCTTTCCCTTTAATTTATTACGGTTAGTAGATAAGAACACTAGAATACAGGGCAAATCTAGAACAATAATGGACCTCCTCTGCGTAAGCGGGGCCATAACAAGTCAAACCACGAGCTATACATACTTCCCGGTATATCAGATCACGTGGCATTGTTAAGAATATACAACATGAATTTGAAAGATAACTTCAATACTGTTCCTTTCGGAAACTTTTCCAGAGCGGATGACAGTGATGCTACCGAGGACTTCTGATTTGGAGCAATTTTTGGAGCAGCAAAATTTCCGTTTTGGAGCACTTTGGAGCAGCAAAATTTTCATCTTGGAGCACTTTGGAGCAGATAATTTTGCATCTGGGAGCACTCTGGAGCAGCGAATTTTACATCCTGGAGTGCACTACAGAAGCATATTGCAATAAATTCAAGCACCGGAATATTACTATGGGGCTCTTATGAAGGCTAGAAATATTTCGATTCATTGCAAATCTCATGGAAAAAATCATCTCAGGAGAACACCATACTTCACTCGCTAATGAAAAAATAAGGGCTCATGCAGTTGAGTGTTCTGAATTAACCTCTTCGGCGATTATTTTCGACACTAGCAAATAAGCAGAATACCAGATCAATAAAATTGCACTTCAAGAAATAACACTCTAAATACATCTATGTGGTTATCAGCAGACATTGTAGGCAACCGCCGTGACGTACAGCAGTGGCTCAATGCCAAAGAGCCACACTGTCCCTAATGCATTCCCCTCAAAAAACTCCAAGGTGAAAGCCAGGTTCTTTTTCTTCTCGATCGACGGGTTGATCCTCCCCCTCCTTCTCTGCAAGCTTTCTGCACCTCACCTGGTTTTGCGCTAGCTCCATGATCGGCGCACCGATTACGGAAGCAGTGTAAAGCGACGATGTCGTGATGGTGTCATCACGTGACATCACGATATATGACGCCATGATGACGTCACAAGTTTCGACGATCTATGACGTCGTGATGGCGTCATCACATGATTATTTTTTGCATCGATCGATTGACGCTGCCGACGGTCAACTTTCGTGTTTGATAAAGCATCTGATGCTTTCGCATTAATATTGCGTATTGAACGTTAACAACCTGGCCTTACATACCAAACTGTCCTCCACCATGTCACCTCCTTGCCATGCGCGAAACAGCTTCGCCTATCATCCACTTCACTGAGTGAAATGGCTCAACTTTTTTAAAATGTTTATTGTGATAACAATTATATGGACGCTCTCCGCGGATTTTTGTCGTCGCCATTGCCGTAATTTTCTGTATAAAGACCAAATTAATAACACCACCGCGCGCATTCTAGCCGCGGGTAAAAGCTCGCGAGCGCTGGCGACGAACGCGGCTGAAGCGGAGATTAAGCTAGCCGGCCGTCTGTCTCCGTCGCACGGACAGCGCATGAGATAACATCTTCCCGCGTGCGGGCCTGCCGTCGATTGCTCATCAAACAGAGAGGAAACGCCCCGCCCGTCTTTCGTAAGGAGCATGAAAGGACGCCAGAGGAGCGGGGGGGGGGACCGCATCGTTCGAAGGGCGCAGTCGCTTGCGCGCGCGCCATCTCGAGGCATCAGGAGATGGCTCGTAAACTTGCTGTGCTCTCAACGCTTACTTCGTGTTTAGAGAACTCAGAGCAAGAAAACGCTTCGGTTCCTGGAGCGGCCATATTCCCTTAAACTAGTGTTTCGTTGAGTTATGCGAGATCGAATCCAAGAGAGTTAGCTGCTAGCCTTACTTCGTTTAACAATACAATTTGTTGGTATCGCATTCATTGTTTCGCCCTTAAGCGAAACTAAGTTTTTTACCCGTCAGCTATTGACCCCCGAAAGCGAGGGGCGGACGTGTAACATGGGGTAGCCGCTTCACTGTGGGCCGTCAGTGACAGGCCCGCTACTGACAGCTGCGTATTTGCGGCTGCTCCGACCAGGATATATGCTTTTATTAATGAGATGACATTTTTAAAAAGCAAGCAACAAATTCGAATTGGAACCCTAGCATGTGAGCTCGAAAGGGCAGGGCCTTTTAGGGGGTATTCACCACAGAGTGATTAAACTCGGACGTGCTCGTACAAGCAATTACGAAAAAGCTCTTCCTAATGAAGATCCATGGATAAAGTATATCCTAGGAAAAGTGTGAACGTGTTTCCACCATTCGCGTGCTCTTCCATAAACGCGAAGCAAGGAAAATTCGATATTGTTCCATATATATACTGCTAGCGATTCCAGATTTCATTCCGCGATGTCCGGAAACAGAAGTGACAGACATTTTAGCAGCACACATGTAGTTATTACTGAACATTGCTTTCCTTACGTGCCGTGCGACGCTTGAAACGAGCTATCAGCAGCGTTTCTAGAACAGACGACGTCCACCAATGAATCGCCGTCGCACTTTCTCGCTACCGAGAGGCCTAGACGTCACGAGCCTCTGCGGAGAGCGCGTTTTGCTGTCGAGCAGACTTGCAGAACAGAAGCTGCGTCGGCACCGTGCTTGGCATCGTGGCTTATGCGGGACGCACACGCGAGCGCTATTTATTCAGCAGAATAATTCTTGGTCCATGGTTGCGACTTTGGCAGCCCCAAGATCAAGCTGCATATGTTCTGACGCGCCGGCCGTGCGATTGCCGGTGATAGACGCCCCCAAACCTAAGACTTTGGCGCAGTTTGGCGCAATTTTCGTCGATATTATCAGGATGGCGCAGTAAATACAATTTCGCGCACTTTGGCGCAGTTGGCGCAGGAGTGGAATCACTGGGATGATATCTCTATTGTAGACACGCACTCTAAGAAAAAATTGAGTATTTGGGGAGTACTTCTGCCACAGAACTATAATCGTCATGTACCTTGTGCACTTTCCTTGCGTTATCACCGCGGTCCCGGCACTTCCTGGTCACGAACGGCGTGCATGCTATCAGCGTGACACAGCATTCTTGACAGGAAAGTGGCGACAGCCGGGTTTTCAAGAAAGGAAACGCGAGCGAGCCAGATGACGATTATTGTTGTGTGGCAGAAATACTCCCCAAATACCCTGTTTTTTTCTTACAGGGTGCTTTTATTACATTTAGATGCACTTTCAGAAACTTCTGATGACATTCATGAACTGTGGGAACGCTTTAAATGCCAACTATTGTCAAGAAAAGAAAAAAAAAAAGAACCCCTTGCTTTGTCTGGGGATGCTGACATTGAAAAGGCAATTGAATGCCTACCGTAAAATCCTAAGTAAGCATCCCCCTGCAGTGAAAAATAATCCGACAAGATTTGTAGGGGCAGCCCTCGCTCGGTCACGTAACAAAATTCAAGATGGCAGTGGAAGAGCCATGCATGCTTTCAGTAAAATGCTTTATTAAATATGCATGATTTCACTGTCATTATCCACCCTCGTCGGGCGAATAAAAACAGTGAATGAAACAGCGAAAATGTCAGGAGGGGAGGGGGCGCTTGCTCGGGATTTTACGGTAGTCCATGAATGCCTAGTATGCCACGACACGATTATGGGAAACGTCGTATTAGGGGGTTCCAGAAATTTCGACCACCTGGGGTTCTTTAACATGCGCCTTAAATCGAGGCACATGGGACTCTGGCATTTTGCCTACATAGGAATTCGGCCGCTGCAGCTGGGATTCGATCACATGACCTTCAGGTCAGCAGTTGAGCATCATGACCACTAGACCACCATGGCGGGTTACCTGACAAAGGTGAGAGACTGCTTTACTGCATGACATGGGCACCGAGAATATCTGTTTTGTAAGCAAAAAAAACAGTTGTGTGCCATATCTACATTTTTTTTTAGAAATGTGTTTGTGGAAAAAACATACTATATCTCATCAAAGCATTTACCTGTGAAACATATACATATAATAATCAGATTTTCTTTCCACATTCACTTTTTTAAATGAACTTTTATAGAATGTTTTTTTTTTTGTTTTTCATGTGGCAGCAAAAATGTCTACTTATTTTTGTTAGGCACTTAAAAATATATATATTTTTTCTTGCAACCTATGTAACTAAATACATCAATTAGTATTATCCATGTTAAAATGCTGCATTATATGCTAAATTGTTGTTAATGGCAACAATTCTTCTGAGACCCTTGAAAAACAGTAATTTTACCACATTATTGATAGTTGTAGTAGCCTGTCAAGCCCGGCTATGTCTTAGGGCACTTTTTGGGTATCACATGCACTTTCTACCACTGTTACTGTCAAAGGATACATACAAGAGTGTCACAAGGCTTCAATGTTATGCAAGACCTACAGGAAATATGGTCACTTCAATAGCAAATGTCACTATAGAAGAAGTTCCCCAAATAAAGAGAAATAGACATACACAAGCCACGAACACCCTTGTCCTTTAGGATCACCGTTGAAAAAAAAAAAAAAAAAACATTGACAGAAGCACAACTGT
This sequence comes from Rhipicephalus sanguineus, assembly GCF_013339695.2. Lineage (NCBI taxonomy): Eukaryota > Metazoa > Arthropoda > Arachnida > Ixodida > Ixodidae > Rhipicephalus > Rhipicephalus sanguineus. The sequence continues at coordinate 211,197,543 of NC_051176.1, read as the reverse complement.
ACTCACGTTCCCGCACGCGCACTTCCGTTTGCAGAGCTGGTGCCTTCTCTGGACCAGGCTTCGCCCCAATCTGCATACCAGATGCATCAACTGGTATTCGCAGTGGTGTTATGTCGTAAGCATTCATGTCATCTTCTCCACCACCTTCATCATCATAGCTGATGATGTTCTCTCGTACATCATCATCCACTCCACCATGACCAAATTTCTGATCTGAGCGCCGGCTCCGTGTGTATGCCACAATCACCAGGACCAAAACTGCAAATGAAAAAGAATTAGGATTAGTTGGAGAAAAAACAATAAAACACAAATACTTCTTTGTCTTTTAGTGTAACTGATAACCCCAAATTAAACATTTACTCTTCTACTTTAAATAACATTTGGGCATGTTGCCATTCTTTTTCAGCATCTAGCACACAGCAAACGACAAAGACTGTGTGAAAACCGACAAGGGTAACGGTTGTCCTCATTGGTTGTCACCTTGTCCTTGTTTGCTGTGCGCGCTAGATGCTGGAATGCTCTTCTACATTAACAAACAATAAAAGTTTGCAACAAAATGGGAACGTTACATGAAACGGCCTTGATATTACTGAAGCGGGCAAAGCTTAAAGTTCAGCATATTATGCTTAATCATTTTTGTACTTCCGACAGACCTTTTTCGGTCCTGCTTTGCAATGATGATTGTAGTTTGAACTCTGAGAGTAGGTGGCCATTTGATTGGCAAGCTATTCAGGGGCAATACGGGAAAAATACATTATGCTATGGTACATATAACTTTGTTTCTGAAATACTACCCACAGTGGAGCTGATGCTAAAAATGAATAGCTCTAAAATAAAATATAGTTGCAGGAGCCACAACCTGCAACAATCACAAAGTTTTGCTGAACAACACAAATAAAAGCGGCGGCAATTATGTCAACAGTACATCCCACCTGCATATTCCATTCATGACCTAGATCATTACAAGTGACATACATATAGTACTATTAAGGTCAGAGCAGCTGTCACTTATGCTACATATGTTATTTAATAACTATTACTTAGTAAATAACACCTCGACTAGTTTTATTAGAATTTGACATGAACAGCACTGCACTATTTCTTGCACTGTAAATTGAAATGCCACATTTTCTGTATTGGATGGCATGTCAAGAAGTATCACTGAGAACATCATCATTTACAAGGGTACCAATATGGGCTTGTTGGTTCATCGTAAACTGGTTAGTAGCACAGCGCGGGACGGCACAAGGACAAAGAAGAAGTCCAAGACGAACGCAGTGATGTGATTGACTGAAGCTGTTTTGGAGCAGGTTTTTGGAGCAGCAAAAAGTGCGTTTTGGAGCAGGTAAAAAGGCTTTTGGAGCAGCCAAAAACGGGTTTGGGAGCAGAGAAAACAGCTTTTGGAGCAGCTAAAAGCTCACTGCCAAGTGGAAAAATGAACCGTGTGAAACAAAACAGTCAAATAAGGAGGAACTCTTTTCAAATGAAAAGTTCTGTCCAATAATGAGTGTTTGCATAACACCATTGGATCACAGAACAGCCCCGTAAGCGTAAACATTGGCGTTGCGGTCTTATAATGGCTTAGGGTGGCCAAACAAAGAACGCAGGTAAGGTTTCCCAGCTGCAGTAGAATCTCAGTGATACGAATCTGAAGGGGGAGCGACAATATTCGTATCGGGCAAAATTTCGTATCATGAAAAAACTAGCAAAACCTGTTTTCAAACAAAGATGTACGCACGAAACATTTGTTTCCGTCAAGAGAACTCGCATATGCCTTTCTGGGACACATGTGAACGGACCAATAAGGGACTGCGCAGCTGGCTGCTGTGAAAGCGCATGAGGCCAACTGAAAACTAAGTGAAGTCCGCTCCACCATAGTGACAAGCGAAGATCTACACGAACGCCGAAAGGCTTCGTGCAAGGGGCGTAGGCAGAAATTTTTTTTGGTGGGGGGTGGGGGACCTCCATGATTTGAAGTGGGGGCGGCGCAGGCAGGTGTGGTCAAGTGTCATTTCGGGCTCTGTATGCCATAGCAAAAACAAATTTCGGAGGAGGGGGGGGGGGGGGCTGGCTACGCCACTGCCTCGTGCCTTTTTTACGCCTTTAATCTACCGCTGCGTTAGACGCGTACCTTCGGAGCTCGCAGTCACTATCGATGATCGCGTTGATAGCGACCGTGGTTTCGTGCGCGGCGGTTGCGGCAAACGGTAGTTCCGTTTTCAATCCGCCTGCGCTGGCCGCGCACGTGCCTTCAAAACTACGTCGTTTGTTGCTATCTATAATCGCATCTGCCGCGGTTTTGTCCGCGGCGCTTGCGGGAAGCAGCGTCGCTTGGAGTGGGTGGGCGTTGAACGCGCGTGCACTTTCGGAGTTCCGTCAGTTTCGCCGTCGCCATGCATGATAGTGTCAAGAGCGACCGCGGTTTCGCCCACAACGGTTGTGGCAAACGATAACCACAGTTCTGACAGTGTGCGCGCTGGCCGCGCGCGTACTTCCGAAGCTACGGCATTCTGCTCTCGGCCGTCGCTCGACGGCTGGGGAATTTCACGAATCCGTATCAGCAGGTTACGTTTACATCAACACCTCTTAAATTGGTTTACTATGGGTTCGCAAAAAGCCTGGATCGGATTGGGTTGCAATTTTTGTCAAGTCCAAATACGTCTGATGTGCAGGTCTTCGGAGTTTTCAGTACACCTGCTGAATTCCGGTGCTGCTTCGTGGCCTCAATGTGCCTCTTGCTTGTAGCATGTCGCTTTATCGCTGCAAAACCATGCTGTTTGCAGACAATGAAAAATCCACTGCCATCGCTGCCTTGGCGACACCAAGATGATATAGTGTCACCATTTTCGTCCATCTTGTTCAGGATGTCGACATTGAACTTGGTGGAACGACCTGAGGCTCTGAGACGGCGAGACACGAACAATGCTAAAAGCAATTCCCCTCAAGAAACGGGTAGCGATACGCTTTTTGCTAATCTCGCCGAGGACGGAATAGTCTTTGTTCGTATCCGTTCCACGGCGAACTTATTTTTCCACGAGTTTTGCTCCCCGACTGGAGTCCCGTTCCGTGAAAATCCTCAAACAACACGAAGCTGCCAATTAACTGCGCCAGTTCACGGCTGGTGCGATGCTTGTCCGCCATCTTGCCAGCTTCTCGGTTTGCGATAACCGTGGTTAGGAGACTAAGTGCTGTTATTTCTTCTGTGTAGCTACCCCTAACCACGGTTAAGGTTGTCCGTGTGACAGGGGTATAACACTGGTTCGAGTAGCGGAACTTAAAAAAGGGGGCAAAAATAAGACAGTCATGGACGCCGCTGTACTAACAGCTGAAACTTTACTTCTGTTCTGCTGCGGCGGTGCGGTCACACCAGCCCGCGGCGAGCCTCCTTCCAAGGTGCATTTTTGGGGGGTCACGCCAATTTACAGCAGTCTGAAGAGGGTTATGGCGGCCCCCAAAAGCCTGAGCAAGCCAAACCAGCGCTTAACTAGCCTACTCATCAATCTGCGCCCGGTCAGGTCCCCCAGAAAGCGGCGGGCAGCGTGTCGCGAAAAATGATGCACGAACCCACTCCTCTCGCGGCACGGAAATGTTGCCGCGCGGCAGCTTTGGAGTGTTGCGTTTTGCCGCCGGCGGTGCGCTGCGCACGTTTTTCCGCTAGTGTGCTTATAGTTTGGCGCAGTTTTGGCGCAGAACAGCGGAGATGTAGCAGGATGTAGCAGGTTTCACGTCTTGGCGCAGTTTGGCGTAATTGGCGCAGCTATCACATCACTGCGAACGCAAGCACTTGTTCGTCTCGTACTTCTTCTTTGTCCTTGTGTCTTCCCGCGCTATACTACTAACCAGTTTACATCATTTACAGCTTATCTTATGACCACTGCAGGATGAAGGCCTCTCCCAATGATCTCCAAGGTACCCATTGCTGTGTCAGCTGATTCGATTCCATGCCTGCAAGCTTCTTAATTTCGTGACTCCATATGACTTGTTGCCATTCTAAGCTGCATTTCTCATCTCTTGGTAACCATTCTGTTCTGACTGACCATCAGTTGTCTGTCCTACGCATTATATGGCTGGCCCAGGTCCATTTCTTCCACGTAATGTGAACTAGAATTTTGCCCAATCCTGTTTGTTTCCCAACCCATTCTGTTCCATTGCACGCTCTACGATCCTTAAACTCTTTTGCACGTTTCTTCATTATCCTCCAAGTTTCAGCCCCATATGTTGGAACTGACAGTATGCAACGATCGTATACTTTTCGCTTTAGGGACAGTGGTAGATTGCCTGTCATTATTTGGGAATGCCTGCAGTATGCATTCCAGCCCGTTCTTATTCTTTGGTTAATTTCCTTTTCATGAATAGGCTTCTCCGTGAGTAAATGACTTAGGCATGCATATTCTTGTACAGACAGTCATATTTGCAATTCGTTGCCATGATTGCTGAAGAGCAGTACGTCATCAGCAAATCGTAGGCTGCCAGATATTCTTCGTTAAACTTCACTCCTATTTCTTTCGAATCCAGGCTTTTGAATACTTCTTATAAGCATGCGGTACTTATGCCATGCAGAATTGGTCTCCTTTATGTTTTCGATATTAACTCTCCTCATGGAAATAGCTATTGCAACACTTTTTCCAGAACTTTCCTACAAAAACTATTGTAAAAGGCACATGCAGCAAACCGCCTGTGACAGCTGTCACTGTTAGTGACTGGAATGTACAAAAAAAAAAAAAGTCTCGCTTACGCAGGTACACCACTAGACAGGCCAGGATAATGAGCAGGGCTTCCAGCCCAAGGGCAAGGGATGTGTTGGTCATGCGTGCCCCAGCACCAACGTCAAAGCAGCTGCAGTTGTGGCACTCGAGGCTTTCATGGCAGAGGCATGTGTGGCCTTGACCATGGGGCAGATTGGTGCACTGACCCGTGTAACCACATGGCTCGTCCAGGCACTCATCCTTGTCCTCACAGTCAAGCCGGTCTTCCGTTGGTGTGAAACCTTCCACACACCTAGTGTGCCCATGCATGCCAGCAACCAGACTGAGTCACATGCTTCTATCACACTGCAGCAGTCAGATCCTTACCACAAGCCTTTTCTGCTGCCTGGCCTAGCTTTCCAAAAACAGATGCTATGACAGTTCCTCTCAAGGGCCACTTGCCCTAAGTTACAATTACTGAAGGCTCACTAGTGGCCAGTAATGCATTTGAGAACATATTGCACTAGGAACAGCAGTGTCTTTGGAAACCCAGGTAAACACTGAAAGCATGTTTGCATAGGGATCTTCCAGGTTAGCTCCAAGAGGATCCCCATGTAAATAAACAATAAAGAGTGGAGCCACATGGAACCACTCACTGAGGATGTTGAGCAGACAGACCAGGATGGCAGCCAAGGCAGCCATACTGAGACGCATTATCTTCTCCTGTCGCAAAGCGCCACACAGGTCGCCCCCAAAACCGTCCGGGCATAGGCAGTAGAAGCCCTCGCCGTGTGGCCGATTCATGCAGGTGCCTCCGTTGAGACACGGCTCCGTCAGGCACTCATCCGCATCAGTGCAGTTCTTGCCATTTTCCGTTACAGCAAAGCCAGGGGAACACCTACCAACCACCAAACAGCCAGGCAGAAGGGCAAACAAGCAAGCCAGTGGAGAGAGAGAGGTTGGAAGCAAAATATGAAGGATAAAGGTGTAAGTGGGAGAATGGTACAGAACAAAAAGACCAAAACAGCAGAGAGACAGGCACAAAGAAAACGAAGATGATGAATAGGGGATGAAAAGTGGGGAAGAGGAAATGGCCAGAACAGAAGAAAAAAAAAATAGCAGTTGTTAGTGATCAATGTTAGAGGTTAGAAAATACAAAGGTTATCATCCTTGTCTAGAGCACTAGTTCCTTTCACTGGTGCAACAATATAGTTTCCCACATGCTTGGCACAATGTGTTCACAGAGTAGCCTTGAAAAACATTTCGAAAGAAGAGAAAGCATCTCCTTTCAGCAGGCACGCGCTGTACAATACAAGTTGTGCTCTAAACAAGTACGACTGAAGGTGTGCATGAAAAGGCAATATGCATCAGCTAAACATCCAATAAATTTTCATGGTAGCTAAGTGAAGGTGAAATGGCTGATTAAAGAGACACTAAAGTGAAATAGTGAATCAATATGGACTGATAAATTATACTCTGAAAACTCTATTGTCGCTAATTTGACCATCATAGGCTCATTATTATCAGGGAAAATCAAGGTCAAAATTTCATTTTCAAACTTCGCGCCAAAATCTCCATTCCTGACGTCATGGATTTCAAAATGCTTTATTCACATTTTGGCCACAGTGGCTCAACAATTCTGAAATTTGAATAGCTAAGTTTGCGGCCCCCTCAGAGGAGAATGTACATCATATTTACTGATTAGAAACTACATAGGCGCTTGTAGATGCTGTCATGGCTATTGGTGCGGGAACTTCAAGGTGGCGTCGCCACCAACATTTTCTTTTTGCGCACTTTCTCGCTAACCAAACGTCTTCTCGCAGCAAGCGTGGTGATTTTGGTATTGTGAAAGAGTAAATTAATAATACAAGAGAAATCGTTTCTCTTTAGTGTCCCTTTAAGCACAGCTACAATGAAATGAAAAAAAAAAAAAAAATGAAGGTTAGAAACTTGGTATGCACAGGAGCTTCATCATAATTTGTATAGTTTAAATGTAAACAGAATTTTAAATAATCACCCGTGGCAGATGACGTAAGTGCAGACAGGTTGACAATGAAGGAGAATTTGCAGAAGAAATCAGTGAACTCCTAGCAAACTAAAAAACTGAAATACGAATTTAACTTACGAAAAAGATATGACGTGAGCAAACACTGGCTGTGTCATACATTTCTTGTTTCTGTTTATTTGTGCTCAACAAACTTAATGCTCAAGAATATGTGTGCACTACAGGCCCATATCGAAGAACTGGCCCTCATCGGGTGCCAATCATAGTATTGTGTGCATCCCACAAACTTGTCTGTAATGTCGGCAATATTTGGTCTACTTGCCCACCATCACGGGTTGTCCCCTATCCGCATCATACTAGTGCCAATGTCACGAGATGCTGCCAACTCGGGTAGCACTCACCCTTACTTTAAAACCGAACTAAAATGTCTTAAAGGCAACGCTCGCCACAAATAATCGGTCAGAAGTGCCCACGTATGCAGGACAATAAAAAAAAATACAAACATCTCAAGGTTTGTTTCAATTTTATTGCCAGAGATCCTTAAAAGGGCCAGTAAACAACCTTGCGGTCCAAAACTTATGATGGAAAGATAACTGCGCACTTGTGTGATGTGAACATGCTGCCATAAGAATTTTACGAATAAGTGCTGTAATAAGGAAATTACAGGGTATAGAACAGCCTGCTTCGGCTGGTTTCGGTTTCTCACTCGGCCTTCCCACCCTTCTCAACAGTAGAGAGGGGTAGGCGTAGCCCTTTGTCATGACTACCTCCACTTCAGCAAAGTAACACGACATCAGTGATTATGTCACCAAACAACCAAGCAAGGCTTCCTCTACGTGTTCCTCGTGTCAGAGTGGTGTGGAAAGGAAGCGTGGTGCGATGGGTACGAGGCAATGGCGAGGTTAACTAATATGCCACGGTGCATGTGACCTTCCCCTAGCGGTAAAGCGCGAGACGACTCTTGATCTCCGAGGCTTTCATTCTGGCGATACTGATTGCCCCGGTAGTCTCTGCTCTACCAAAATGACAGAGGGGAGCACAGGAAAATGAAAATGTGGACTGCGTGGCCAAAAACTGCATCACCGCAGGGCCAAGGTGCCGTTTCATAGAGCAGAGGACCAATTGAGAAAGTCCGTGCAACATAATGCTGCCCATGGGCAAGATTACATCACTGTGCGGGCAGAGAGCCCTGTTCAGGTGCGGGAGAGAGGCGTAGGAATTGTTTTTCGGAAAGGAGCACCTGGACAGCGCTGTGACATTCGCAAAATGTGATTGCCGCGGCCTTCTGCATGAATTAGAGGACTTGTTTAGGAAGTGTAAAAAAATGTTGCCGCCTGTTTATTGGCCCTTTAAACACCACAAAAACCTTACGCTGGGTAACTGCACACAATTTTTGTAAAATGTTGATGTCTTGGTTAGTTAAAAAACCAAAAAGTTAGTGGCACCACCACCAAATACAAGCAGCGTGTCAGTGGTTAAAAAGGTTTTGCAGGTTTGTTAAAAGCGAGCACACACCCGGCATCTTTTGCCGTAACAGTGGTCAACTGGTAACACAAGAGGAAAATTATAACTTCTGCCCACACGTTGGGTGAACTCTCCTTCTTGGGAAACAAGATGTAAAATGAACTGCCAACTGCCATTCATGATCTGTTTGCTCAATGCAGTCCTCACTATAACTTGCACTAATTAGAGGGTGAAAATATTTACAGCATGAAAATTTGTCCTAACATACACACAAACATTTTATAGTGAGAAAAGAATACTATAATGTAGGGGTGTGCGAATATTCAAACTTTCGAATATTTTTCTAATAGTGTTTGCTATTCAATTCGATTCGAACCAGAATTACTTGCTACAATATGCCATTTCCGGAAGGTGGATACAGTCGTCAGATTTTTCGGACACCCTAGTGACTGTGAAATTATCCGAAAAAACAAAATCATGCTTTTGTATTCCACTCAAGCGGTCAAAGTGCCACAGCCACTTCCGAAATAGCTTTAATGCCTCCCAGAACACTTATCAGGCATTTTGGTGCATGCCCAGACTCTCATGAATACATCCTTTTAAACGGGTTAAAACGGTTAAACCGAAGTTAAACGGGAACGCCGTTTACCTACGTGCCAACCACCAATTTCAAATTTGCGCCTCGCGATGAGTGCCGCTGATATCAGCAAAGCGCGGAATAGATTACGGCTTTCTTGCACGGAGCGTTTGGAAGCGATGACGCGGAACACAAAGACTGTGGCGGAAGTGCGGACGACTCGTCCAGCTTTCACCGATGCGTGTACGCATGTAAACAATACACACACGCATCGCTGAATCTCCGCTAATACGCAGCATTTGCTGCTGCATGAAGCCAATCGTTCCTAATTGTGTGCAGCACATCGGCAACTAAGCTGACGCAGTCACTGCCAAGCGCTTGCTGTGCCTTACACATGCATTTGTCACGAAAGTGTCCGTGATGGCCACTCCATTCCTGACCGTACACTGCCACATGTGCGCAGCGATAGCGAGCTGCTTACGTTCGTGAAGGCAAATGTGTCTGTGATGCGTCTGTGTAGTGCGGTGCGTTTAGCGGTCTCGCACAAAGAGACAGCATGAACGGCAGCGCAGCACGTTTGGATACGCATGCCACTGCGCTAGGCCACATGCGCTATTGAGCAGTTAACTGAAGATGCTTATCAGAAGGGTTGTCAGTAGGCTTGTGCAAATATTCGAGCACTTCGAATATTCGAACAAATATAACAGTATTCGAATTCGCTTAGAAACGAATTTAAATTCTAGGAAATTTCGAAGTATTCGAAATGAACGAATAGACATATATAAACCGCATGTAAGCCCCTGTAAAGGTGATTTCACTGCAGTGGAGGTGTGCTATACCGTGAACACACCTTTCCAGGAGAAATTTGCACTGCCGCAAAGCCCCGCTTTAAGTTTAAATGAACATACGGTAAAACCTCATTAATTCAAAATCACTGGGACTGTAAAAAATCTAATTAAGTGGGTTTTCAAATTAATCAAACATGCAAAAAGCGGGATGCAAGGAACTTTGAATTACTGGAAGTAATCAGAGGTGGTCGTTTGCTGTTCCTGCTAGATTGTGGCTACAAGGGTTATGTCTTCCAGCAATACCTGGTCCTAAACCGGGGAAACGGCGGGCCTCACTGCGGCCAGCACAAGAAAAAAAAAAAAAAAAAAAAAGAGGAAAAAAGAAAAAGAAAAAAAACTGGTCTCGTGGTCAATTGAAATGCGCACCTGCAGAAAATACGTGCTTAGCTGCAACACAGTGGTGACACGCGGGCGGCATGTCACCTGCTCCTCGCAGCATCAGCGCGTCATGATGCGACCACTCGTCCATTCTTTCTGGTAAAATAAAGAATTTAATAATGAGCAGTGCGACAGAAGTCGCGATGTGTTCTGGGTGGAAAAGATGATCATGCGTTGCAGGTACTTCGCCAGCAGTGCAAGGGTGCAAATTGCCGGAACAACCGCCATTCGGAGGTTCGCATACATCGCGAGTTCTGTCAGACCGCGCTTTATTAATTTCTCTATTTTCCCAGAAAGAATGGGTAAATCATGGCTCGCTGACGTTCAGAGAAGCATGCGTCATGCTGCCCGCGTGTCACCGCTGTGTTGCAGTGAAGCACGTCTTTTCCGCAAGCGCACATTTTAGCTGACCACGAGACCGCCTTTTGTTTAGTTTTTTTCTTGCGCTGGCAGCAACAGGGCTGGGATGCTTCACTTGTCACTCGTTAGTATCGCTACATTGCATTGCCTTGTGGCTCCTAAGGGCCATCATTTCTGCGGATTTGCGGCTAAGTCAGGATCGGGGAATTGGCACATGGCACCCAAAATTTTCGAATTAACCGGGCTGGTACTGACCGCCGCTTCAAATTATCCACTCAAATTTACATTGCAAAATACGGGGCCAAAGAAATCCTTCTAACTCAAACTCTGTTATACTTCTAATTCGAACTCTGTTATATCAAAATCCCGCACAGAGTTCGAATTAATGAGGCTTTACTGTATTACCCTCACGATTCATCATTTTTTAAGTTTAAAAGCTTGTTATACTGGCTTATATGCTCTAAGTATAGTAAATTTTAAAACGTAACATATTTTACAGGTTATCACTTGCATTCTGCCGAAAGTCAAATCCTGCTGTTACTCAAAGTTGCTTCCACTTCCCTTTGAACCAAAAAGAATGACATATGCATATGCCTTGTTTCAACTTTAAAAATATTGTGCTGGTTAGTTGGGTCATGACAAATATGGTAATTTTTCTTTATAATATGTGGTATAAATTATTCAAACTCGCTTCGAAATTCGCTTTGACCAAATCACTATTCACTTCGAATTCGTTTTGGACCTAAAATTTACTATTCGCACAAGCCTAGTTGTCAGTGATTAAGCCGTACTGGCGCGTTTGCCGCCTGCCGTCATATGCCTCCGTGCATTTCCGGTGCTTATCCGTAAAGACATCGCCGCACCGGCTGCACTGAGCCATGACAGTGGCCGTTTCATATTTTCGATATGCTTCGCCCCATCACACTCTGGAATTGCAGCAAAGCTGCCTTTCGGACTCTGCTACAGCCGCAAATGGAATGACTCGCCGCTGGTTTGAATCTACGAGATGATAGATGCAGTAGAGGTGGGGGCTTTAATTAATGCAGTTTTGGACCTGAAATTTGGGCAGAAAGTCCGAATAATCAGATGACGAAGATTTTCGGCATCCTAAATTTCAGATGTTCTTATACATTAACGTCTATGGGGCTGATTAGGAACTCCAGACTCGAAGGGAGCGCAGCCTTGTCAGTTAAGCCTCCACAGAAGTTGAAGGAGGAGTAGATAGGTTGAGGAACTAGCATTTTATCCTTTCATGTGTAAAGTGTTGTCGACACCACACTGGTTGCACCAAATCATGTAAATAAATACAATTAGGGAACACCACTCTTCCAGCGCTGCACCAACCTAACCAAAAGAAACGCTTTCATGTTGCTATCTCATAAGAAATATGCTTAGGAATCCTCTGCAACTTTTTCAGTAATTTCGCTTAAAAGTATTAGAAAAATATTCGCAAATATTAGAAAAATATTCGATTTGATCTGCACTGTAACCTTAACATTCACATTTACTTCGCACCCAAATTTTGCTATTCGCACAGCTCTCCTATAATGTTATTTTTCACAAGTGTTGAACAGAGACCTACAATAGCTAGCAACATACCTACACTCCATCTCACCCATAGCAAGCAGTGTTATTCAGGCTAGCAAGACTTGCAGTAGCAGAGTTTGTGCCAAGAAACAATTAAGCCCTTTTTTACCAGAGGTTATGTGAAGTTGTGCTTATTCAGATTCAGTAATAAATGAAAAAACAAAATCTAAAGATTTAGAAACTGTTATAGGGCTGTAAACATGTTCTTCGGTATGATTTTGGTTTGGCACTCTTTGGGCTATCAAATGGCCCTTGCCCATAAGAATAACCTCATATCATTCATTGTCTTTATGACCAATTTTGTTTATTCTGTTTCCATTCCAAAAAATTTCATTTGCAACCTATGTCATGGCAGTTTCACGTGCAGGCTTGCACAAGCATGCACGACTAACAAACTTGATCATAAAAGACGTGGAGTGATGCATCTTGATAAATGAACGTCCTTTCGCAGGTTCCACAGCATTGCATGTAAACTCTGTAAAGTATTAACCCTTTAAGGGTTCACGCCATACATGTATGTCATTGCCTGTATGTTTAAAACGCACGCCTTTTTCGATCATTTCCCACAGCATTGCATGTAAACTCTGTAAAGTATTAACCCTTTAAGGGTTCACGCCATACATGTATGTCATTGCCTGTATGTTTAAAACGCACGCCTTTTTCGATCATTTCCCACAGCATTGCATGTAAACTCTGTAAAGTATTAACCCTTTAAGGGTTCACGCCATACATGTATATCATTGCCTGTATGTTTAAAACGCACGCCTTTTTCGATCATTTCCCACAGCATTGCATGTAAACTCTGTAAAGTATTAACCCTTTAAGGGTTCACGCCATACATGTATGTCATTGCCTGTATGTTTAAAACGCACGCCTTTTTCGATCATTTCCCACAGCATTGCATGTAAACTCTGTAAAGTATTAACCCTTTAAGGGTTCACGCCATACATGTATGTCATTGCCTGTATGTTTAAAACGCACGCCTTTTTCGATCATTTCCCACAGCATTGCATGTAAATTCTGTAAAGTATTAACCCTTTAAGGGTTCACGCCATACATGTATATCATTGCCTGTATGTTTAAAACGCACGCCTTTTTCGATCATTTCCCACAGCATTGCATGTAAACTCTGTAAAGTATTAACCCTTTAAGGGTTCACGCCACACATGTATATCATTGCCTGTATGTTTAAAACGCACGCCTTTTTCGATCATTTCCCACAGCATTGCATGTAAACTCTGTAAAGTATTAACCCTTTAAGCCATACATGGTTCATGTTTAAAACGCCGCCTTTTTCGATACATGTATGTAAAGTATTAACATTGCCTGTATGTTTAAAACGCACGCCTTTTTCGATCATTTCCCACAGCATTGCATGTAAACTCTGTAAAATATTACCCTTTAAGTATTAACCTGTATGTTTAAAACTTTAATTTCCCACAGGGTTCAAAGTATTAACGCCATACATGTATATCATTGCCTTTTTCGTATTTCCCACAGTTTAAAAAGTATTAACGCACGCCTTTTTCGATGTTTAAAACATTTCCCACAGCATTGCATGTAAACTCTGTAAAATATTAACCCTTTAAGGGTTCACGCCATACATGTATCTGTAAAGTCATTGCCTGTATGTTTAAAACGCACGCCTTTTTCGATCATTTCCCACAGCATTGCATGTAAACTCTGTAAAGTATTAACCCTTTAAGGGTTTCACGCCATACATGTATTTCCCACAGTCATTGTAAAGTATTAACTTGGGTTGTTTAAACAACGCACGCCTTTTTCGTCATTTCCCATTGCCTGTATGTTTAATGTAACGTAAAGTTAACACGCCTTTTTCGATGTTTAAAACATTTCCCACAGCATTGCATGTAAACTCTGTAAAGTATTAACCCTTTAAGGGTTCACGCCACACATACATGTATATCATTGCCTGTATGTTTAAAACGCACGTATGTCATTGCTTTTTAAAACGACGCCTTTTTCATTTCCCACAGCATTGCATGTAAACTCTGAAAGTAAACCCTTTAAGTACGCCATACATAACATTGCCTTTGTTTAAAACGCACGCCTTTTTCGTTCCCCACATTGCATGTAAACTCTGTAAAGTATTAACCCTTTAAGGGTTCATCACGCCATATATCATTGCCTGTATGTTTAAAACGCACGCCTTTTTCGATCATTTCCCACAGCATTGCATGTAAACTCTGTAAAGTATTAACCCTTTAAGGGTTCACGCCATACATGTATGTCATTGTGTATGTTTAAAACACGCCTTTTTCGCATTTCCCACAGCATGTAAACTGTAAAGTTAACCCTTTAAGGGTTCGCACGTATTCATTGCTTTTTTAAAACGACGCCTTTTTCATTTCCCACAGCATTGCATGTAAACTCTGTAAAGTATTAACCCTTTAAGGTTCCGCCATACATTAGTCAGCCTGTATGTTTAAAACACGCCTTTTTCGATATTTCACAGCATGTAAACTCTGTAAAGTATTAACCCTTAAGGGTTCACGCCTACATGTATATCATTGTTTGTTTAAAACGCACGCCTTTTTCGATCATTTCCCACAGCATTGCATGTAAACTCTGTAAAGTATTACCCTTTAAGGTTTCCCTACATTAATCATTGCCTGTATGTTTTAAACACGCCTTTTTCGATATTTCACAGCATTGCATAAACTCTGTAAAGTATTAACCCTTTAAGGTTCACGCCTACATGTATATCATTGTTTGTTTAAAACGCACGCCTTTTTCGATCATTTCCCACAGCATTGCATGTAAAACTCTGTAAAGTATTAACCCTTTTAAGGGTTCACGCCATACATGTATATCATTGCCTGTATGTTTCAAAACGCACCCGCCTTTTTCGATCATTTCCCACAGCATTGCATGTAAACTCTGTAAAGTATTAACCTTTAAGGGTTCACGCCATACATGTATGTCATTGCCTGTATGTTTAAAACGCACGCCTTTTTCGATCATTTTCCCACAGCATTGCATGTAAACTCTGTAAAGTATTAACCCTTTAAGGGTTCACGCCATACATGTATGTCATTGCCTGTATGTTTAAAACGCACGCCTTTTTCGATCATTTCCCACAGCATTGCATGTAAACTCTGTAAAGTATTAACCCTTTAAGGGTTCACGCCATACATGTATGTCATTGCCTGTATGTTTAAAACGCACGCCTTTTTCGATCATTTCCCACAGCATTGCATGTAAACTCTGTAAAGTATTAACCCTTTAAGGGTTCACGCCATACATGTATGTCATTGCCTGTATGTTTAAAACGCACGCCTTTTTCGATCATTTCCCACAGCATTGCATGTAAACTCTGTAAAGTATTAACCCTTTAAGGGTTCACGCCATACATGTATATCATTGCCTGTATGTTTAAAACGCACGAGGCCTTTTTCGATCATTTCCCACAGCATTGCATGTAAACTCTGTAAAGTATTAACCCTTTAAGGGTTCACGCCATACATGTATATCATTGCCTGTATGTTTAAAACGCACGCCTTTTTGGGTCGATCATTTCCCACAGCATTGCATGTAAACTCTGTAAAGTATTAACCCTTTAAGGGTTCAACGCGCCATACATGTATATCATTGCCTGTATGTTTAAAACGCACGCCTTTTTCGATCATTTCCCACAGCATTGCATGTAAACTCTGTAAAGTATTAACCCTTTAGGGGTTCACGCCATACATGTATGTCATTGCCTGTATGTTTAAAACGCACGCCTTTTTCGATCATTTCCCACAGCATTGCATGTAAACTCTGTAAAGTATTAACCCTTTAAGGGTTCACGTCATACATGTATGTCATTGCCTGTATGTTTAAAACGCACGCCTTTTTCGATCATTTCCCACAGCATTGCATGTAAACTCTGTAAAGTATTAACCCTTTAAGGGTTCACGCCATACATGTAGGTCATTGCCTGTATGTTTAAAACGCACGCCTTTTTCGATCATTTCCCACAGCATTGCATGTAAACTCTGTAAAGTATTAACCCTTTAAGGGTTCACGCCATACATGTATGTCATTGCCTGTATGTTTAAAACGCACGCCTTTTTCGATCATTTCCCACAGCATTGCATGTAAACTCTGTAAAGTATTAACCCTTTAAGGGTTCACGCCATACATGTATGTCATTGCCTGTATGTTTGAAACGCACGCCTTTTTCGATCATTTCCCACAGCATGTTCCCGCTGTATGTTTAAAACGCACGCCTTTTTCGATCATTTCCCACAGCATTGCATGTAAACTCTGTAAAGTATTAACCCTTTAAGGGTTCACGCCATACATGTATGTCATTGCCTGTATGTTTAAAACGCACAACTTTTTCGATCATTTCTCTTGCTTGGCATGTGCTGCCTCACTTCGGGAATGCGTAGAATTTTTTCTAGTGCCGATGCCTCTCCGTTTCTTTTTTATGCTCTACTACAGCGGTGCACCGGCTAGTTTCGGTTTCGTCCTCCGGCCAGTTCCCGCTTATTGCACCCGCAATACTGATGGCTTTCTGGTTTAGAATGTTTCAAAAGGTGACGGATTTGTTACTATCTTGTTTATTGCTCCCCAGTAAGCGATTACGCCTGTTTACGTGCAGGCGCTGACTGACACAAACAATGCTGCTGTGGTTGCATTACCCGTTCTGGGGACTCGCAAAAACCGCTTCCGTTTCACTGGCGATAAGACGAATCATTATTATACGTTTCAGACTTGTTTTTGCGTTCCGGATGCGCTCGCAACTACACAATTTTCTTCAGTGCACTCACCCACGCAGTTTGCTTGTGCTATGGAAGTGCGCGCCGGTTTCTCGACAGCAAAAGTGAGTCTAGTGGCGATTCCTCCGAATCGCCGCTCGACTGGCGAAGAATCTTATTCAGTAAATGTCAGCCCGTCACACGAGGCGTTACTTAAGAGTTAAGATTCAGATGTTGTGAGCGAGCAACATCTCAAAAGCCTGCACGGCGAGACGGTGCTGATTGGAAAAAGGTGGCTTTTCTCCCTCCGTGTTTCCACTTGATGCCACTTCGTGCACTTATTTTTGTATTTCTCTGAACTACAGAGACATTTATTACAAGGCATAATTTTTTAACAGCCGTATAGTTTTCTTTAAATAATTTATTTTGCTGTCACCCAAAAAAATTTCAGACAATTTTTTTCTTACACAGATTCGTCTGAATAATTTAATCCAGCAATAAAAAAATACACATTTCTGGGACGCATTTTGCCAGAAAATCGACCCTCAAAAGGTAAGCAGGGTATAATATGGCAATAAATGGATATAGTACCTGAGCTGCCACTTTTTCAGCAGTTATTAATTCCCTATTTTAAACATTATAATATACATACTTGCTGATAGCACACTAATCCATGTAACCCAAATGACACACACTGTGGTGAGTATTGCTGAGCTACCTGTCACCATATACAGTAAAACCTCGTTGATTTGGCTCTAGTTCATTAAAAAATCAGATAATTAGACTCGTCCTCTGGTCCCGGCAAGCATGTGCATTATTTAATTACATCAAGCTATTGTCAATTTAGATATGTTCAATCACACTCTGATTAATATGGACGATCCCCAAAGAGCCTTGAGTGCAAAGGGCCACAAACGCAACACAAGACAGCGAGAACAGGCTAGTGCTCAACAGAAACGATGTGATCCAGCCCGCATCTTCATAGTTCTAACCACAAGCTTACGGTAACAAGAAAGCCAAAACACTTTGTGCCTAATTGTGTTTACCATTGTGTTATGGCGTGCCTCCAGAACTGCCTCCATCTGTGATTGCATTCCTAGTGATCTAGGGTACATGCACAGCGGTTGCGGCAAATGGTAGTTACTGTTTACACATGTGCACGTAAGACACACACATGCTTTCAGAAATGCATGGGCACTATTTATGATGACACTGATGGCGACCACTATTTCGTCCACAGCAGCAGGTTAAACAGTAGCTTCATTTTTGCCCATAGTGCTACGGCTGCTTACTTGGCTTCAAAGCTGCGTGGTCTCCAACTTCAATCATATTAGCAACTTAGGTTTTATTCGCAGCAGTTGCTGCAAACAAATAGTTTTGTTTTGACTCAGTACACACAGGCAGCTTGCATGCCATCAGAGGTGTATGGATGCTATTTATGACTTTATCAATAGCAGCCATGGTTATGCATGCAGCTAACGTGGCATTCAATAATTTCATTTTGATTCTGTTCAATTAGTGTGCAAAGTTTCAAACGTTGTGGACACTGTCGAGGATGAAGAGCAATTCTAGCACGATCTGCATGCTGGCATCAAACTCGCCAGCTCCATCATGATGGACGGACTATCTGTTGCCAGCCAGCAAACTGGTGACAAAAATTATTGCCATACGAACATAGTGATAGTAAAGGGGGCCAGAGAATGCGGAGGGCAAGAAATAACTTTACAGACAAAAACACTGTTTTTTTTGCAGTAGCAGCATTGGGAAAGAAGTTGCGAGACTACCAGAATAACACATTGCACACTGCTTTTATGTAAAATAAGAAGACAATTTGCATATTTATTCATTAAATAAAGGTCTGTTAATAAAGGATGCCTTCGACAATTAGAAATTCCTTAATTCGGGCATTTTTTCTGGTAGTTATCTATTAAGCACTGCAATTAACACTTCTTTCAAAAAGCTATAGTTTCTTTCAAAAGCTTTGCACGGAAGGACGGAAATAGGCACTTTTGACAAAAGATGACGTGTTCAAACACATTCCCTGTGCCTTATGTGCTGCCAAGACAGCTCCTGCAGCCACTGAAGTCACCACTAGGCTCACTATTGGGGGAAAGTGTATGTGTGCCGCCTGGTTACCTTTGAATTATCAAGTGAAGGTCAATTTACAAAGTGAAATTGTCAGAATCATAGTGTGGGGCCATAAATATCAGAGTGCCAGCCGGGGGCTTTGGTCCCGATCAAATTAATCAGAGTCAAATTAACAGAGGTCTACTGTACTGAAGAACACTACGCGTTATGCCCAAGCTACCCCAATATTAGCCTATTGCAGATTATTGATTATATTCAAGCTCCAATGTTGCTTACAACTACACAAAGACTAGATAAAGGCTGAGGGCTGTTCTATATGAGATTTAGGCCTGCCAGACTGTTCTACACATTGACCATTTGGGTGAATTTTCGTTGGAGACTGTATTTGTCACTAAAGTTCAGTTCCAACCTTTAAAATGTTTGTAAAATAAACAAACATACCAACTAAGACCATCACACTGTCTTGCAAAGCTTTAAAACTTGGCAAAATGCCAAAATGATGCAAGCCTACCCTGTGTCTAAGATTACGTCCTCTAAAACTGTCAATCAAAAGGTACCTAGCCATATGTAAACATATGCAGTCTGACGAAAGGGAAGTCATTATCCATCTTTAAAAAAAATACAGAAAGAGAGCCAGAAGAAATGCTCGTTTGGCTGCTGCTTGAACAAGCCTGTGTTGCACTGCTCATAATATGCAAAAAAGTCCTGAAACGAAAACTGACAACTACATACGGTAACTTGTTCGAAGGACCTGACAACTGACCTGCATTCGTGGAGCATCCAGAGGTCCCACAAACGAAGGGTCGTGGGCAACTGATACCATGGCAGGGGTTGTTGGATGGACATCCATCAATTAGGTTGCGCCATTCGACTACAGCTGCATATTCAGAACCACTCTCCATGGTAAATAGTGTTGATCCAGCCGGATGTCATTCATACAACCTGCCAAAAACAAGAAAAATGAAATGACAAGTTGCCAGAGAAACAGGGTACCAACATTTCTCGACACTTCCCAGCTCATTGCTCATCACAGTTCCTGTCAAAATGGCAGTGGCTTATCACAAGTCAGGCATGCCGAACTGCTTCCTTTTGAGGGTCAATGACGTGAATATATGGCACTGTAAACAAGTCCCAATTGGTTGATGCTGTACATTTACGCCGCCATCTCTATGTATCAAAAATGCGCGAATTTTCCAACAAGAAACCCAGCAAGTGCTGTCCTCCTGTGGGGATGCAGGTAATTTTTTTTTTTGTGCCACTGATCTTTCGTTTCCATTCCAAAGTTTGCTTAGGCCAGAGCATCGGTTATTGCTCACACATCTGCGCCTGCACTGGCACACAGTGGTAAGCTTGGTTTCGTCTCGCGGCAAAACCGCTCTCAGCCAGCGTACTCACAAACACGCTGGCTCAGATGAAGCATGTTTGACTAATGCAATGCATTGAAGTAATTCTACGTTGTGAAATTGAGCTAGAAATTACAATTTTTCGCTCATGCTGAGGTATGCAGTAGTTGGGCAAGTGCCCCAGCAATGCACAAGTACCGGCAAAGGCTTGTTTTTACCGAAGCAAAATATGCAGCTAATGGCAATGCACTTCTCTCAAAGCACATGCTAGCTCACCTTCTTGATAATCATTGTCAACAACAGTCACACCAGGACCAACATATTGGACGTCTCCACCTGCAATGACATTCTGCTTCTCAACCCACATATGCTGGTGAGGACTTTGCCAATCCAGAAGCTCGTTGAAGCGCCGCCCACTGCCTCCATCCAAAGCCAGGCTGGCTGAAGCACCGTAGCGCAGGGCACGCACTGTATGCCACTGGCCATCATTCACCCACACCCAGGGAAGCCACAGCTCGCGCTCTTCAGAGGACCGACTTCGGTCAAGGTTGAATCGAAAGCGCAGCTTCTTGTCCCGGATCTAAACCAGTGACAAGACGGAATGTGCTCCAGCAACCATATAACGTGCACAAAAAAATTCATGAAACCTCAAAAAGCAATCACCAATCAGTAATCAGCAATCAGTAAAGTAAATGCAAACACGTAATCACCTCAAGAATGCAGTACTCCCGCCCATGTTTGCTTGTGATGCGGAAAAGCTCTCCATGTTTCTGACGTGTACGAAATTGTAGCTGGATGTCAGTCTTGTACGGATGAGGGTCAAATGGCAGTGCGTACTTGATGTAGCTGCTTTGCTGGAACATCTTAGACTGTGTTTCTGGTGGATCAAGAGAGAGAGATTTATTTGTAGAAAGACAGAAAGGTCAGCCGGACCTATAGTTTCCTCAGAAATAGGTACAGATCACAGCATAGATAGAAATCATAGGTGAAAAAAAGTTAAAATTTTACATATGAATCATACCCCTGACACACCAGCAAACTAAACTGATTTAAAGTAAACCCTGCATTTGGTGCCCCATCGAAAGGAGTTTTATTGCTGACACACAACATGGCCTCCATGTTTTCAGTAAGGCATCTAGCAAAGCACATGGTGCTACTGTAACTGACAAAACATTCCTTAAAAGTTGTGTTTCTGGTCAAATTGTGTCACTAAACTATAAAGCCCCATACATGTGCTGTTGAAGGATTGCATATATAAGGTTCCCCTTTAAACCCACAGATAAGTTCAGATATACATAACTTGCAAGTGACGTCAGTTCCTGTCTTCCGTCCGCCATCACCGAGCACATACGTCTCAGTGACCGCGCTGTGTTTACGTTCGTGCACGAATCGTTCGGTGTAGTGTGAGTGTTTTGATTGCTTGTCTTGCGCTTATGACGAACGAGAATCGTTCAGGACATTATGCAGCCTGCAGTGTCGTCAGTGGTGTCGCACGTAATGGTTGAAACAACTTCGCACGAGTCACCTACAGCGACGCTCTTGGCCGCCTGCATTTTGCGGCGCTCAAACTGCACACATTTCGTCGCTGATTGCTGCATAAATACATGGCCCAATAACATGTTTGGCGCCCAGTCGAGGTTCGTTTCACCGAAGAGCACAGAGGGCCTCCAGAAAACCAAGGCACGGTCGCTGTGTTCAATTCGGTGCTTCACGTTTCGACAAAAATTGATCTCGCGCATAACTCCGTGGTAATACACTCGGCAAAACGGTGAGGAGATTCAGAAGCATAACTTGCCTGTTATGAAGTGACGCCCGCACACAAACGTTGTGCAACGTCTGAGGTCCTTCCTGTTTACGCACGCATAAGCCATGTGCTTCGCTTCTCGGACAGCTCTTACGTGCGGTCGCACGGGTTTGTGATCACGTTTGGCAAACAGTACGTCCCTGCGTCTGGTGTTTTTTTTATTGATTTACACTTCTCGTGCAGCAGCCAAATATCGCACAAATCTCCCGTTGCGATGAGCAGCATTGACGGGAAATGCGAGAGCCGCACAGCTTGAATCGACGTCGTCTGCTGCCATGTGCTCGGTAATGGCGGCGCATGCCGCGAAATAGTATCCCAGAGTTCCGCGGTGTGACGTAGTTGCAAGTTATGTATTTTCTCTTCCGCAAGAGACTGACTGAAAAGGAGGTTACCCTTTCTTAAAGGGGCCCTGCAACACTTTTCGAACATGCTCAAAAAGCGCTGCCGATCGGTAGTTGAGGCTCCCGAGAACACGCGAGCGAAATATTACAGCGATGCGCACGGCCTGGAATTTACAATATATTCTCAAAGTCAGCTGAAAATCGCTCCCTCTTCTCTCGACAAATGATGTATTAGTCCGCAAAATATGACGCGATTGTCGGCAGTTCCACCATTGGCTGATGTTATAATCACGATAACACCCTAATTATTACTTTCGTTGTTAATTTTGAGTTCAATAAGTAGATAATATGTATGTTTATATTCTGTTATCGCGTTAAAAACACCGAACAAACATTAATATTAGCACTTCCGGTCTCACCGACAGCTCGTCTGCTCGTAGTTGCGTGGTCCCGTTTTCTTCGCCATGCGCAGTGCCGAAAACGTGAATATTTCTGTGCTTTTGACCATCGGCGGTTGCCGCTGAGAGTGGCAGCCGTTCGAGTGTTGCCTCGTCAGCTGAGAACTGCATCGTCGGCACGACCGACTGAGGCACGGGCGCAGCGTGTCTCCGATAACAATGCTGGCGTCCGGTAATGGCGGCGCTTCGGGGTCGTCTGCCAGTGCAGTCTTACGAGGCGGTGTATCGGAGTATGGGCCGAAACCGATCTCAGCTGTCATTCGTTCCAAACGAGCGCGCAGGTTTGCTTCCATGGTTGGCAGAGCGATGAAAACACTACGGCGTTCGAGGTGCACACCCAACATTACCAAACCGACGCGCAGTTTTCAAGCACGCGCGATATCGGCTCCGCTCGACGAGAACGACGCAAGCCGACCGGAAGTGGTGGCACAGACCACGTGGTTGCGCCCAGATGTCAGAGAGAAAAAAATGAAGAAAAAAACACCGCCGGCGCTCTTGGGCGGAGCCTCGCTCCTCTGCGCTGCCGCCCTCGACTCGCTGCCTAGCTTTCCGCGCGCGCTCGCGGCGTTGAGTTGAGGGAGAAAGCTGCGGAACGTGATCTCTATAATTTGGTAACACCACTTAGACTTGACGGATTCGAAAAATTTTTGCGGCATATGACTCGTGAAGAGTCATACGTCAATAATGAGACTATTCCAATATAACTAAGAAAGGTGTTGCAGGGCCCCTTTAAGTGTACCTTTTCTGTAGATGTCCTCAAGTGCAAAGACCTTTGGCGCGACGGTGTGCTGTGTATGTGAAATAGCCGTTGCTATATGAATCACAACTCATTTGAAAAGCCACTATTTTAAATTGCTCAATATTCATTTCTGCCCAAATATATGGGATAACAACATTTCTTGGGAAGACAGCCAGGCAAGTGGTTACAATTCCAAATAATTCTACAGCAAGTGAGCTGCAGCTTCTGCAGAAAGGAATTAGTTCCTAATGAATATGTGGCGTATTTTATTACCATGTACTCCATTTTCAGCCACTCAGCAGAGATGCTTCGCCTTTAGACAGCCTCCAAATTGGTTTCTACTTTATTTTTTTAGCTTAGAGAAAGAAATTATGTGGACAATTCCCAGTCATTTCACCACTAACGTTACCATGATGCAACTGATAAGGTCACCTTTCAGCTTTTGTCATGAGCATCACAGGTGACAGGAAGTGTAGATGCAAATGGCAATCGATATATCAAATAATGCAATAACGCTTCATTCTTAAAAAAAAAAAAATGAAATCAACTACACGTGACCTTTCCATTTGCCTTGTTTAGATATAATGGACTCTTTGATACAGCTGAACGAACCCCTTTGCAAGAGACAGGCACCAGTGTCTCTTATAAGCAGGGTACTATGTTCTCACTTTCTGATCAACCCCTGTTTCAATGTAGGCACACTTGTGTCTCTTATACCCAAATGTCTCTTACATCAGTGTCTCTTATAAAGGGGTTAACCTGTATTTGATTTTACATTAGAAGACAGTTTCCGTTAAATATGCATACTCAATTCGATTAAGAAATGTCACTATTCAAACACCCCTAGTACGAATGTAAAGGCTAAGAGGAAAAAAAGAAAATTATGTAAGAGTTGCTAGCACAGGCGGTTGCACTTACCCCTGTCACAATTTGGACCATGCCAGCCAGGGTCACATACACATTCTGCCCCTTTGTAGGTTCCAAGGCAGTGGCCATGACCACAGGACTGGTGGAGCAGCGCTGCCTCACTGCATGAGCTCTCAGCAGGAGGACAGCCAGTCACGCTGTTATATGAGCTTCCAGGAGAGCCAAGGTCATACATCTGGAGATAAGGGAAAAGAAAGCACTAGCTGTGACATTGAGTGCATCATTGCATTCACCTACCGCAGGGAAAAATGGTCTCTTTTTTGTAGGATACACAAGGCTTTCTTTTTTCCTTTTCCGAAAAAAAACTGCTACACTCTATTTAAAGGGACACTAAAGGCAAATAACAATCTATGTCAGAGTGAAAGCTCCAAGTATGACAACTTCTAAAACGGCAATATTATCAACAGCGGTGCCCTACTTACCGAGAAATTAAGCTAAATGTATCACATGATGAGCGCCACGAATGGGACATTTTTGAAGTGATCCCGATGATGTACGAGAGTCTGCCTACAATGAATCACTATTAATCAAACTAGCAGAAATAAAAAAAAGAACCTTCCGTGCATCAAAAGACGTAATAAAATGTTGTTTGTTCGTTTCCGTTTGATTCATGGAAAAAAGAACCTCTGTGGCGTTGCCATGGGGAACGTCGCGCGTGGTTCAAAGGTTCCGTTTTCGCCGAACTGCGCTCCGCCCGGTGCCCTGCTTCGCTCACGCGGTCGCGTCTCAGTGGTAGTTTCGGGATCGCGTACTGCCGCGGGTGCTTCGCACGCTCGTGAAAGTCGTTCTGACAGAAAGTTCGACAAAATGCCGCATGCAACGACGCCGGCACTACGAGCCCTCAGCAGCATACCGCATTCATAGGGGCTCAAGTCGCTGAATTGGAGCCCAGCGTCGCAAGCCAATGTCTCGTTGTCAAGTTCTCCGTCCACATCCATTGCGGCGATTGCGGCAAGCTTCGATGGCTTCGATGGCCGTTGTTGCTGCTGTGGGTCCCGCTACTTTCGCTCTGCTGCTACTAGTGTCGGCGGCCGCGCAGTAAAGGCGGGCAACGTTGGGCACGGCAGCAGTGACGTATGAAAGTCGGATTTCAGGCGGGTGATTTGAAGTGCGCTAACGCGATGCGGACCACTTAAACGTGATTTTATTTTCAAAGTGAGCATTTCCTTGGCATAAAAGTAGCACTACGAGGTTTCTGGACCGCTATTTCAACAATCAACGTCGACTTAATATTTGTCTTTAGTGTCCCTTTAAGCAAGATATGAAAAGGAAGCAGGACAAATATGTTTAACAGGCCATAGTTTGATTCATAAGTTCTATGGAGTAACAAAAGACCTTAATTGCTAGAAAAAAAAAAGAGTGCAATAGATGATTAGACAAAGCTTGTTATAAAATGCTTGCACTGAAGGGGGGAGTCGGTATTCAGGGCCTCTTTGCAACCTCCTTTACCAAATTTAATGAAAAAGCACAGCTTTGTTAAGTTTTCTTAGCACATTGCAAATATAGAATCGTTTATGTAATAGGCTAAGTAGTTCCAAAGTTAATTTAAAACAATTTAACACTCTTTCTGGGAACTGGAGCAATGACAACTAATCAAAATATTGCTTTAGGTATATAACTGGATACTAGGAAGTATAAGGTTTACAATGGTGCGAGTAATATGGTATGAAAAGTATTAATAATTATACAACACCTCTAAGTGTTCTGTTTAAAATATGGCTATTAGCTAAAAAAAAAGACCAATATATGAATACCTTCTCCTACAATTCTGTGCATTATGCATTTAGCTAAGTGCGGTGGCAAAAATTATTTCTCGGTGCCCTTCAGGAGCCCAGAGTCATGTTCATAAAATATAAAAATATCTTAGCTAGATAGCAAAATCGAGTTGTAATCAATGTATCAACAGCTACAGTACACTTCATTCAGGAGCAGTGTCGTATCACAACAGCCCCCTTTTTCTTGTGCTTCATTCAGTAAGAATATAGCTTGCAATGGTGATAGTACAACTTGCTAATGGTGGCCGAAATATTGATCTAAAATGCAAGGAACCTGCTCAGCACATGCAGCAATGCCAATATGTTACAAAAACAACGTTCTAAAAAAAATTTATTCTTCCATGACTTCGTCGCTGTCCCCATCTTTTCCAGAATGATTTTTCAAAGTGGGCACAATGCATGAGTAGGTGGCCAGATTGCTTTCCAACCCATTAAAGAAATTGCTGCTGTGCAGAAAAAAAAAGTGAGCTGTTCACAAAACAGCACTTGAGTTCTACTACAGTAGCGATACTGGTTTTAGCAACATACTGGTCATGACAGTGAGAAACTGCTGCACAGTCAACTTTGGGCTGTTTTCTATGGTGAAGTAACCCACTTACTGTAATGCACCTGTGCTGCATTACTGGTTATAACTATGAAGTCTGGCTGTTGGGCGAGCATGCCAAAGGCTAACGGATTGAAAAGGAAAAAAAAATTCAAACCGATGCACCCTCGCCCACAGCCACAGTGGCCACCACTGGCATATACAGTAAAAGCTCGTTAATTCAGATTTTACGAGACCAGAAAAAATGTCCGAATTAACTGAATTCCCAATTATAGAAAGTATCAATTAAACAGTAAACAATTGTTTATTACATCAATATACTTTCATTTTCTTGATGAATATGCAAATGCTGTACTTACTTTGCATAAGAGCAATGTTAAAGCTACAATTTTCACCACCCGCGACTGTTCACAATGTGACCACGGCTCAAGACCTTTTTGTCTTAACCCAAAACATGCTAACCTGAAATTAACCTGAAATGCCGTTATCGTTACTGTACAACTGACGGTGGCGATGCAGACTGCACAGCCTCGTTTTGGCTGTCTGCGCGAACGCCGTTTTTGCTCCTTTGTGTCACAGTTTGCGGCTGTTCGTGTGTGGTGCGCTCCTAGAATTGTCCGAATTAACCAGGCTGCAGCAAAACATGACCGAATTAATGAGCGTTTGATGCCATTAAACAATGCATATGCTTGCCGGGACCAGAATGCCCGTCATAATTATCCAATTTTCCTAAGGAACTGGTGGTGAGTTAACGAGCTTTTACTGCACAAGAGAACCTGTTTTCAAGCCTTCTCTGCATTGCCAGCCTTGAACACCTCTTTATGGTGCATTCACACGATGGACCGAATCTGGATTTGGAGGGACGGACGGCGCGTCTCGTGACCTCACATCAGCGATTCTCCTCATCAGCGCCTCGTCTGTGCGGTCTGCAGACGGATAATCCCAACCGGTTTTTCCCTTCGGGATTCTGGTGGCAGAACTCTGCAGCTTTAGTGGCAAACCAGAAGTGTCTGGCAACCAGTAGACTTTTCTTCCACTCAAGCCATACGGCTGTCCTCACAGTCTACCTCAGTTCTGCTGGCGCTTGGTTTATTTCTGGGGCTGTATACTAACACGATCATCTTTAAGATATCTATCACTTTCAATGCGCGCTGACTGGCGGGTTGGAGAATAGCGGGTAAGGTGTCGCTTTAATCACTGCATACGTGGGATTCTACGGCAGGCAAAGTGGCGCTGTCACCGAAAGCGGTTGTCTCAGAACACGGCCAGTGTTTGAATTAAGGTCAACATGCGAACCAGGAGATGAAAACAATGTGCATAGTGCAATGTGCACTGTCAGTACCTGTTATCTGCAAAAGAATAAAAACTGCCAATATACTGTATCCTCCCTTCATATGCGGGACTCTGAGCACGACAGCAGCAAGGTCTTCAGCAGCTCTCTGTACAGCAAATTTTTCTTCCCATCTAGCCATTCCGCCAACAACACCGTTTTCACCAAAAAAATATTACAGTCCTCAACAATGCTCGACGCGAGCTTCGTTTTCTGTCAGCCTCCATGTTGTGGAGCACTTTCAAACCGGTCTGCTGGTAGCGAGCGCAGAGGCTGCGCTCGAGAAGCGCAGAGGCTGCGCTCGAGAGTAATCCGGCTTACTGATCCTGTTGTCTGCTAGGACCCCATCCGTTGTATGGATGCGTCTGCAGGCGGACGATTCGCAGATTAGACGTCCGCGTCCACGACAGATCCAGATTCGGTCCGCCGTCTGAATGCACCATTACCGTTGTCCTTTCACCGCTTCGACAAGAATGAGCTGCACCCATAGTTTGATGCTGTGCCACCCTCCAAAACAGGAATGGATTACACCAACCGTGCTGACACCACTGCTCACAGATTTCTTGCTGACCCCTCATTCTGCAGAATGATAACTGTTTAAGTTTTATGTACAAAAAACCAAGATATGATTATGAGAAATGCCGTAGTGGAGGGCTCTGAAAATTTCAGCCACCTGTGATTCTTTAACATGCACCTAAATCTAAGCACATGGGCCTCTTGCATTTTGCCTCCATTGAAATGCGGCCTCCGTGGCTAAGATTCAATCCCGCAACCTTCTGGTCAGCAGACAAGCACCTAGACCACCACGGCGGGTCTCAATCTGCGCATTTCTGCGAGAGATTACAATACAGCCTGTTTTTGTCGTTAGAAAGGGCCTTCAACAGTGCTTAAAAAGAAAGGGAGAATAACACTGCTCCAATACCATTATTTCATTCCTGCCACTTCTAATACAGATTGCATAATTAGCAAGACTGACGATCAAACTACACTTACCTCACTGTTATGAACAACATTTTTAATACAGCCTTGAAATCCCTCTGTGGTATGTCGATGTCGCCAAGCATATGCACCAAGGTCCTTGCCACCAACATGAGTTCCACCCAATTGAAGTGGAGTATTTACGTTGAGGAACTCGTTGAACTCTGGCACCTGAGTGCTGTTCTCACAACGGGATCGATCTATAGTTTGATTTCCCTCGTGAGTTCGTGCTAACATACAGTTGTCGACCATTAACCGCACAGACTGAAAGAAAAAAGAACACAAAAAAAGATCATACACAACAGCCTAAAAAATCTAAAGCAACAAACATAACAGCTATGCAATATGTGTTGGAAGTTATACTACCATGAACGCATAAGCCTACTTGCTTCCATAGGTGATACAGGAAACAGTAAATTGCTAATTTTTCATTACAGTATTGCCTGAAGCATATATGAATGAACAGTGGTACATACGCCAAAAGTAATAATTTTTTTTAAAAAAACTGCCCTCTTGATCCAATAGTGACATCAACAGTTTGTGCCACTTTGTATGCCCCCCCCCCCCCCCCCAACAAAAATATATGCAATAAATGCATTCATTGAAGAAAGCCAGTGAACTATAAAGAAATGCAGACAAAAATTACATGGTCTAAGAATTGGGATAGCTTACAGAGTGCCAAAAAGGAAGGGAAATGCTTTTCTGACTTACATCCAAGCAACGCTTTATCATCATAAAAAATAAGTTTAGTCGCTGGTACCACTGCACACTTCAAACAGAGCAAAACTGGTGGAGATTCATCGCTGTATTGAGTGTTCCATGTCACATACATTACTACTGGATGTCTTGATCTAAATATTTAATTTAGTTTAATACAATTTGGCATACTTTCCTGGGGATACTATATGTCCCCTTTGTCCCGATGTTGAGTTATGATGAGTCCACTAGGCATTGCACTTCTACATAATTTGTAGCAAAACTTTTGAGGCTTGGTCTGGGTTTAACTAGGGCAAGATTATGTCACTAGAAAGAGCAATGAGATAACACAAGTCTGCATATGCACTTGTTCTACACACTAATTTAGGAAAAACAGCAGCCAGAGAACTACACAGATTTAGCATATTTTCTCACTTATAATTCGCCCTGCATATAACCAGCATCCCAAACTACAAACCGCAGAAGAATAATAAAAGAAAAAGAAAAAAAATTAAAAAGATCTTCGCATATTGCCATGAAGCTACCTTTCTTGCATTACTGTGAAGCAGTGCCGTGAAGACAACTTGAGCACCACGATTCGCATGTAACTCGCACTCCCACTTTAGCTCCAAATTTTTTGTATAGTACTTTGCGCGGGTTATTGCGAGGAAATATGGTACCACGGACTAGTACTGTTCCTCACCTGTCGGTCCCAAAACACATCCAGTCGGTGCCAATTGCCATTGTTAAGGTGCTCCTCAACATCAACAAACAGTTCTGCCGTGCCAGAACCAAAGTCTAAAAGCAGTCTAGGCCTTCCTGCATTGAGCTCCAGTGAAATGAAGTCTTGAATGACTATTTCCCCTGGGTCAGGCCGGGATATTGGGCCATTGTACAGCAGAAGTCCAGTTGGGCGCTCAGTCATAAACTCTAGGCTCAGATGGGAGTCTTCACACTGTTGTAAGGGAGGGAACCAAGCCCAGCCCTTGCCATTGAAATGCCGTGTTGTTTGTTGACACTGTGGTCCATGGAATCCTGACTGGCAACGACAGCTGCATCAAACATCACAGCCATCAGACAAAGCAGATATAGTAAGTGGAACACGAATATTATTTCGGCCGATACGCTTTACCTTGTCTCAGCAATGAGAAGAATGAGTGCAACACACATTACAGAATAAGTGAATGTTACCTAAGGAAGTGATAAAATTATGGTGTGTGTATCGAACACATGCACACAGCACTTTGTTAAAACTAAGGTGGTAGACAGCCAATGACATTACGTTAACAATACTTGAAAAAATACCTCTTCATAGTAGAGCTATATGTGGACTCGAGCACACTTTAATTCAATTTAAATTTCATTTTATTTCAGGTCTTGCCAGAGGAGACAGAGGCATACCGCAGTCGCCTGACTGGACAGCCCAGGCCGGGCTTGAGCTGGGGGCCCGGGGCTTGTGTCTGGCTTGTAATAGGCCAATATCACACAAGCATGGTAAGCACAGGATGTGATGTAAGGTTCTCTTTCCTTACCAATTTTTTTCCAGCAGAAAATCCGGCAGAAAAAAAAATGAGATAACATAATCTACACCTAGCAAGTTGGTGTGCAGCTAGGATCTTAAGAATAAGAGAATTCGACCTTGCTTCATTTGAAGGGGCCCTGTTGCAAATAGACAACCTTGGGTGGTTGTCTATTTTCCCTTTCTTGAAGGGGCCCTGCAACACTTTTTCAGCATGGTCAGAAAACGTTGCCGATCGTTAGTCGAGGCCCCTGAGAACACGCGAGCCAAACATTATAGCGCAGCACGCGGTCTGGGATTTACAATAAATTCTCAAAGTCAGCTAAAAATCGCTTCCTCTTCTCTTGACAAAAATTATGCTTATGGTGTCACTGACACAAGTTCCATGCCATTGGCTGATTTAAACATGGCACACTCGATAGTTACTGTGGCCGCCGCAAGAGGCAGTCACTTGGCCCCCCGCGCGTGCGTGATCACACTAAAGTATGCCGCACGTTCAAGGAAAAAAGAAAGAAAAAGTGCTCAAGGTCACGAGGCATGCGTGACGTACCTTTTTCCCCCATGCCACCCCCACCCCCTCTTAGCTTCCAGCGCTTTGGTCAGGATGAAAGAAGAGAGAAAGCAATTGCAGCGTGCGACAAATCTTTGTAACTCCGCTCGTACTGGACGGATTCTAAAAATTTTTGCGGCGGTCGATTCATGAGGAAATAAGCTCCTTTAATGAAGCCATTCCATACTTGGAAGTGTTGCAGGGCCCCTTTAAGCTTAATGGCTAAAGAGTTAAACAGAACTAAGCCAGGCCAGAGGAGATGCACTAATGCAGGCAAATCTGACATAAATAAGTACAAATTAAAAGCTGATGTCATTGCTACACACCTTGACACGAGCTTTGCAAAAGCCTTACTCACAAATTATTGGCGTTTTAAAGTGGTATAAGACAACAATGTTGTGGCTTTGGCTGTAGTACTTTTAGGGGCACCTCACACAAATCGTGCTATTCTTTCTTTCTGCAGAGTTAGTTATGAACTTGATACTTTTTTTTCAATTATTCCACTTCCATCTTTCTACAGTCACCATTAACTTTGAAATGCAAGAAATCGCAAGAAATTACATGCATTGTTTGCAAATAAAAGTTTTTCTGTTCCCATGTATTTAGATAGCAGCCTCTGAACCTCTATATCCATGTTTTTCTAAGGAACATATGAGCACTGTTATTAAATAGTGCACAATGCATTTAAGTTCCTTACAACCATCCACAATTCAAAAAAAAAAAAGAGCATTAGCTTACATACCTGATTCCTGTATACGTGTCCACACAACGGCCATTGTTGTAACATGGAGGAGGTCTCTTGCGGCAGGACTCGATGTCGGAAAAGTCTCGAGCACCACACGTACACTTTGCCTTCACCCAAGTATTCACTCCCACAAAGGATGTTCGGTTAGCGTTCACCATTACAGGATTACGATCAATCATAAGCACATTAGTGCAACTACCTTCACAGTTGTGGTTTTCCAGTAGGCATTCATCAATGCCCACCATGGTAATGTTAATGCCCACTTTCTCTTCAATCTGTGAAACAAAAAAAAGTGCATATATACGAAATGCCACAAAAGGCACACTGTCACGCATGTAAGGTCCATATATTGATTTTTATCCTTGTTCCAAGATTCGGCCACAGTCTGAGCTTGTGTACCAAGTTATTGATTTTTCAGAAAGCATCAGATGGATTAGCAAGAATGCATAAAAATGTCTTCATGCAGCACACACGCATAAGCCATGGAATTCAAAGCTGCAGCCTGCTGTCACTATTGTTACATTAAAATTCTTTGCCTCTAAAGGCACAATTCTGTCCATTAAAAAGCTCTTGTTAACGTTCATATGCCTGCCACTTTACTATATATTCTATATGAAGGGTCACCTTCCTTACAACTTAGAGCACTAAGAAATTCAGCTCTCTTGACACAAGAAGGCCATAGAAAGAATTTAACTTACCTCTCTCCGATTCACTGCAACGACACCATTCAGTAAACTGGCCTTGTAATATGGGGAACCATGAGCAGAGAACCGAATATCAGTTATAGGTGGGCGTGACTGCTTGAGGATAACACTGAAAATGTCTACATTATACGGCTTTGTCTTGATGCGCTCAGCAATCAGATCCCGAAAGATTTCATATTTGCTCTTCACTTGTCGTTGCTTTTTCCAGTCCCAAACCCTTATGAAGTCTTCATCAGTAATACCTGAAAATTGGTAATAAGAAGCTTGAAAACTTGCTTTTTGTTTAAGACTTTAGCTTCAGCAATAGATTGCACTTGAGAAACCGACTTACCGGTGACACGTATGGAGCCAGAATTGTAGATAGCTTCCTCAGGGATTTCTTTGACAGTTACTGTCACGTTGGCATGGGCATCCATTGTATGCATACGGTCGTACACTAAGAAACGTAAATGGTAGGTGCCTGCTCCTGTTGAGTTCAGCATAGTGATCATGCCCGTGTGGCCATCCATGTCGAAGTTAGGATGCGCATTATTATTCTCCCAGAAAAATGTCTTATCAGGCAAGTCCCAATCATCCAGGTCCTCAACGTGAATGCGCCCAATTTTTGTTGGTGGAGACTCCCCTGTTTTCAAGATAGCAATTATAGCATAATGAAGCAGTGAAAGTACAACCAGCAGAATATGCAGATTTTCTCACAGACTAAGGTAAAAAATGCATTACATTGTGTGACGTTATTGCTATACTCATGCATGTTTATGAACCCATAGATATAAAACAGACGAAGGAAGAACCACAGAACACGAGCGCTCTTGTGGTTCTTCCTTCGTCTGTTGTGTGTACCGCGCTCCCAGTAAGCCGAAGAAGTATGAATTACCAACTAGCCCATAGATATACAGTAAAACCTCATTAATTCGAACTTGGTTATTTTGAAATCCTGCTTAATTCAAAGGGTTTCTGCGGTCCCGTATTTTGCAATGTAAATCTGAGTGGATATTTTGAAGCGGCAGTCAGCGCCAGCCCGGTTAATTCGAAAACTTTGGGTGCCATGTGCCAATTCCCGATCCCGATTTCGCCGCAACTCCGCGGAAGCGACGGCCATTAGGAGCCACAGGGCAATGCAGTGTAGCAATATTAATGAGTGACAGTTGAAGCAACCCAGCCTCGCTGGTGCTAGCGCAAAAAAAGTAATAAAGGAAAACAGAAAACGCGGTCTCGTGGTCAGCTACAACGTGCGCCTGCGGAAAATAAGACGTGTTTCACTGCAACACAGCGGTGACATGCGGGCAGCGTGTCGCATGCTTCTCACAACGTGAGCGCGTCATGATTTACCCATTCTTTTTAGGAAAAGAAAGGATAATAAAGGACCACCTGACGGAATTCATGATGTATGCGAACCTCTGACTGGCGGTTGCTCCGGCAATTTGCGCACTTGCACTGCTGGCGGAGTTCTTGCCTGTAACGCCTACTTCGACAACTCAGTTCGAAAACTTCAATGATCATGTTTTCCAGCCAGAACAGATCGCCGATTCCGTCACACTGGCCACTATCATATTCTTTATTTTACCAGAAAGAATGGGCGAATGGTCGCATCATGATGCGCTGACGCTGCGAGGAGCAGGTGACATGCTGCCCGCGTGTCACCACTGTGCTGCAGTGAAGCACGCCGTTTTTTCTGCAGGCACGCATTTCAGCTGACCACGAGACTTCTTTTTTTTTCTTTTCTTGCTTTTTTTGTGCTGACAGCAGCGAGGCCCACCGTTTTCGCAGGTTTGCAGCAAAAATGGGACCGGGTATTGCTGGAAAACAACCCTTGGAGCCGCAAACTAGAAGGCCAAACGACCACCTCTGATTACTTTTAGCAATTCAAAGTTCCTTGCATCCCGCTTTTTGTATGTTTCATTAATTCGAAAACCCACTTAATTCGAAAGTTTTTCACAGTCCCAGTGACTTTGAATTAACGAGGTTTTACTGTACTATGGCTGGCACAGATGTACTAGCCTGAACATAATGTATTTGAAAAAACAGCTACTCTAAAGCAATACTTACCTTTGAAATTGTATACAAAGATGCTCTTGCTGCCAGGGTGCATGCGGTTGTCATTAACATCTCCAATAATGACAGTGAGAGTAGAAGTCCCAGTGAGCGATGGATTTCCATTGTCTTTGATAAGAATGGGAACCAGATATTCCTTCTGTGTCTCTCGGTCAAATGTTTCTCGAGAGCGCACCACTGCCATACCATCTCCATTTGCACCAGCTATAAGAATGAAATTAGGTCACTATTTATGTAAGTACATGAAACAGTTAAACAAAAGGAACCAAGTCTGTAATCTGGTTATTTACTCGACAATAGCTACAGCAAACAATATGATACCATCAAGTTAAACTAAGTAGGTAAACACAAAAAGAAAAGAAAAGAAAGAAAAGACAACACTCTATAACACCCACATGTTGACAACACTGTAAGACAACGTACTTGGGTCATGTTCCACTCTGAAGAACTGCTGAATAAGCTCTGGGGCATTAGGATCCATGCGGAAAGTAAATGGAGGGCCATTGTTTTTAGAACGATCATCATCATCTGTGGCCAAAATCTCTTGCACTTTCTGTGGAGGCGTGTGCTCTGGAATGACTGGCCTGTAGTCGTACTGGAATCTGGGTGGGTTGTCGTTGATGTCACTGACTACTACAGTCAGTGTGGCAGTTGCTGTTCGTGAAGGCACACCTGCAAAGGCATTTTGAATTGAAACTGAAGATGTATGGGTACACTTACGGCACATTAAAAGAAAACACTTAAAGGCAAGAAAAACAGAGCTGAATGGCAACATGCTCCACATGGTCAGGGAGCCACACGTATAGACAAAATTCTGACTTTGTTCATTATTAAATGTCGTTAGTGGCTTAAACGTATTAACAAAGGGAAAGTCATATGATCTAGAGAAATTACATTATGCCAGACGTTCTACCATGCCCTGTCACAAGCCGATGACGTCACTGATACTGACCATCATCAATAGCCAGAATCTTGACTTGATGTCTTGGAATGTCTTCTCTGTCGAGTGTGCGCTGAATTTCAACAACACCATTCGGATTAATCTTGAACTGTCGTTTCTTGTCAGAAGAACGGTCAATCATGTAGCTGAAAATGGAAAAAAGAGGAGTGATGTAGTGACTGACTCAGAAGGAGAGTGACTGAAGAAATGGGAGGAAAAAAAAGGAGGAGGAGGAGGAGGAGAAAGAGGGGCAAGCATAAAGAATAAGTAAAAGCAATGTACATAACTAGAGACAAGCTGTGCACCACAACTCATTGCCTTGTTGTTACAGGCAGTAGTAAGCAAGCTAACCTGAAGAATCCGGACACACGATGTGTGGCAAAATATAGTAGCCAAGGAAGTCCATCAACATATAATAATAATTTAATAATAATATCGAGGGTTTAACATCCCAAAACCACGACATGATTATGAGAGACGCCGTAGTGGAGGGCTCCAGAAAATTCGACCACCTGGGGTTCTTTAACGTGCACCTAAATCTAAGTACACGGGCCTCAAACATTTTCGCCTCTATCGAAAATGCAGCCGCCGCGGCCGGGATTCCATCCCGCGACCTTCGGGTCAGCAGTGATCCACCTACATAGTTCTGAATGTTAATTATCAAGGTTACAGTTAATCAAAATTTCTAACTAGGACCACAGAGGAATTTTATATGTTGATCAATGCCAGGTCGTTCATACTATTTTGCATGAAATAACACGCTTGCTACAGCTACAGTGAAGCTCTAACAGACAGGTCTCCAGCCCTTTCTTCACAATGCATGCACGGAGAACTGAGCTTGCACTTCCCAATCTTCACACACCGTGCAAGTTCTTTAATGACTGCATAATGCTGGATACATCATGAACTGTTTATTAACCATTTCAGCGTCACTTCATTTTCTTTCTCTGGTATTATAAAAATGTACATCCATGCAATTTTTTAACAGTATTGCAGGAGCGCTGAGCGCGGGATATGGCAGTGTCTAATATTCTAGAAAGGTAACGAGATCTGCCAACGATGCGCAAGCGCACGAAGCACATTGAACTGCGAGTGCCATCTGCTACGCTGATGCCCAAAGAGAGCGACATCAATGGGCTGGTCTCGGCCTCCTCGACACTCATGCTTTCCAGGTGGATGTGTATGGCATTCATAAAAAATACAAAGGGACTCATAACGCAGCAGAAAGCACTGGTATAAAATACGCCTAGCAGAACAGAATGGCCGAGGACACTTGGCTGCCCGTGGCGCGCATGCAGATACTCTTGACCATTTCTCCGATGTGCTCCGTTGTACGGTGCTGTTTACTTAAAGGGACCCTGCAACACCTTTTCAGCATAGTCAGAAAATGCTGCTGATCGGCAGTCAAGGCTCCTGAGAACATGCGAGTGAAACATCGTAGCACAACGCACGGCCTGGAATTTACAATTAATTCTCAAAGTCAGCTAGAAATCACTCGCTCTTCTCTGAACAAATGATGCCATAAACCCAAATGACCACGCCATAACCCAAAGTCACTGGCCATTGGCTGATTTGAACATCGTGAGCTGCTTAGTTACCACAGCCGCCGCCGCCGCCACCTGCCCACGTGCGCGCGATCACACTGAATGTAAGTCGCACGTTCAAAGAAAAAATGAAAGTGCTCAAGTTCATGACGTGCACTGACAAAGGGATGCATCGTCTTGCCCCCTTGTCATCCCCTTCCCTGCATAACTTTCAGCGCGCTCGCTGGTACGAAAACAGAGGGAAAGCTCTTAAAGCGTGCGGAATATCCTTGTAACTCCACTTGTACGTGACAAATTCTAAAAACTTTTGCAGCTGTCGATTTGTGAGGCAATAAGCTCTTTTAATGAAGCCATTAGCTTAAAAACTTGGAAAAGTGTGGCAGGGCCCCTTTAAAGATTACTTAAAGATATGTTGAAGCAGCGTAGCAGACAGCGCTCGCAGTTCAGTGTGCTTTGTGCACTTGCGCATCGTCGGCAGATCTCGTTACCTTTCGAGAATATGAGACACTACCATATACCGCACTCAGCGCTCCTGCGATACTGTTAAAAAATTACAAGGATGTACACAATGGTTTATTTTTGGTTATGCCAAAAGAAAAAAATGAAAGGAATCATGGGAAATGGATTTTTGCTATGTTTTATACTTTCTTATCTGACAGAGAAATAAAAGACGCAGCAAAATCAAGAACCATTGTTCTCAGCATGCACATGTTTCAAGGGCATGTGCATACAAGGGCAATTCCATGTCTGGGTCAGAAATCTTGAAGAACATAAAAGTTTGCTTGCACATTTAAGCTTGCAGAGAAGGCAGTGAGACCTTTTTTTCGTGGGCGCCGCCATATTGCCTAGCGGGCGGCGCCGTCTCTGGTCTGGCAACCCACTGGCATGTGCGACGCTCCGCGTTTGTATGGAAGGTATGCGTGCGGCTGCAGTCGGTTTTTTTCGTTCTGGCGCGCTGAATTTTGTACCGAGAGATGCGGTCTACGTAGGAAATGGGTCTGTGAGACGTCCTAAAAAGGTTTCATCCATTGAGAGTCGATGATGTTAATATACGGCGGCGCGAACGTGCTGCAAGTGGTCGATGTCATACATTTTCGGCACTGTCTGTTGGAAAACCACGCAAATATTTGGACTCGTTGTAGCAGGGCAAGCAAGTCACGCCACTCTTAGGGTACACAATGAATTTTTTTCTTGGACTGTAATCTTTTAGTAAGTTTTTTTTTTTTTCATTCAAAGTGTGTTCATGCTGTCGCAACGACTACCGCTCGTACAGCGGTCTTGAGCGAACACGCAGTCTCCTTTTCATGGCGCGGCATCTGTTTGTTACTCAGAAACAGTTGCCTATCTTGTTTCTAAACTTTTAAGTGACCGCTTATTATACTCGCTCATTTATTGCCCACCGGTGTGGACGAAGTTAGAGCTGTTTACAGGGAGGTGCTGGTACATAAAAACAATGCTGATGTTCACATGTCG
Source organism: Rhipicephalus sanguineus (assembly GCF_013339695.2). Lineage (NCBI taxonomy): Eukaryota > Metazoa > Arthropoda > Arachnida > Ixodida > Ixodidae > Rhipicephalus > Rhipicephalus sanguineus. Next base: position 211,158,380 of record NC_051176.1, on the reverse strand, counting down.
GCGCGCTTCTTTTTCTTTTTTCTTTTAAGAGTCATGATATTTGATTGGATTTTGGCGGCGATAAGATGAAGATGGTTAGAGAGCTTTTTTTGCCGGTGAGGCACGAAGCGCGCCCGGGCTCGAGCCTTTGATCGGCACCGGATGTGATTAGAGTTTTTTTTTTTTATAACTTCGTATACCAGTTGTACTGTTCTTGCGAAATGCTTGCTGTCGTTCGCAAAGCTAAGCAGCAAAATTGGCAATTCAATAAACACTAGACAAGCGTAACAATGTGGTTCTTGTATCGCGCTTAGAAGAGAATTAACTATGTTGTATGTTATTGCGCGACTTGTCGAACACGGTCCTTGACCAGGAAAAATTTGTCTTCCTGAGGAAGTTGTTCTACACACGAAAAGACAATCTTTTTTGTTTTTTTACTATTCGGCTTTCATATCGCTTATCATATGCGATACACCCTGCTGTCTTACGGAAGTTGCAACCTCACGACAAAGATCTCGCCACGTCCTTTTTTTAGAATAACAGAGAGCTGAGCTAGCTGGTAAGTATTCATTCTAAAAAGACAGGGCGTGCAAACACGGACACAATAAAGAAGTCAGGACACCACAAACGCCTTTTTTTGTAGTGTTCATTGAATGTTCGAGTTTTACAAGGCTGGTACGGAGCAATAATTAAATGCATGATGCCGGTTACCCCGCTGCGAAGTGAGGGATTTCTCGTCTGTGCTAATACCGGTATACATCAACTGCAGAGATCACCATGTTGAGCCGAGCTACGAAGCTAATTGTTAGATCAAACACATCATATTAAAATATAATAATAAAACGAAGCGAAAACAACTCAGGTGGCTACTCGAGTGGTACTTAGATGTTTTGCACTTTAGCGGACAGGACCGTACTTGACCATTTATGTTTGTTCGCACATCTGGCCATATTCGATTGACGTTTGACTACGTGGAACACTGGGAATTCCGGATATATTGCGGCACTCGCCAATTTAGAACCTGTATCGTAACACAAACGAGGTACCTTGAAGAGTGCGCACAAACGCAAACACTCCGCGTTTGTTGATGCACGTCGCATACTTATTCAAACAGCAGTTTCCTTTCTTTTTCTAGTCGTTAGAACAACCAAAAACGGCACAGTGGTTTTTCCGTTGACCTTTCGCTGGCTGACATCGCAATAAAAGAAAACAAAATCAGCAGGTCGACCTAAAACACGCAAAAATTGTTCGAAAACGCCACTCATCCAAGCACCAGCCCGCACACTCCGCGCCGTTGCGCACAAGCCAGAAGGGAGGAAAGCGCTGGTTGCCAGTCCGGTCCTCCTTGCCCGATGCAACGGTCTATATGCCAGAACTCGCTACCGTTTTCTACTTGCCTGTCGGCTAGCAAGGAGAGCGAAATGCACATGCACAGATGAGCATCACGTGAGCAGGCATTGCTGAGAAGCCTCTGTACAGTGAAATGAGCAGGGAATGACTGCCGAAGAGCCTCAGTGAATAAGCTGGGAAAGGAAGCTTGAAGGTAGCTTATACCCTTGTCACTCGGGTAGTCTAACCACAGTTAAGTACGACGGCCGTTAAGTCTAACGGCTGTCGTACCTTGTCACACGACAACCCTAACTGCAGTTAAACCGCTAACGACCGTTTTCGTAAACGGAGGTAGGCAACCCCTGTTAGCGCCGTAAACTGACAACATGGCGGCCGCCATGTCGGACGCGAGCAGCTCGGCTCCCAACGACATATCGAGCCAAAAGCGTGTCAACTGGACCGTTGCGACGATGGAGGCGTTGATACATATTTGGGAAGATAAATTACCGGCTTTGAGGTACAAGTTTGTTCGTGCTGCAAAAATCTAGTGTGCATTTCACGAGACTGATACACGGCTGCGTTCGTTCATTGAACAGGGCTTCACGCTATTTGATAGACGTGCATCAAAACACGCTGCTGACGCGTCCGTAATCGAGAGTGAGGCCCTGTAAAAGGTGATGTTATAGCGGTGTTGCACGAACACAGCCATGTATCAACTAAAGAACGGTTGGAAGCGCTAGAGGCGCACAAGCGCGCGTATACTATTTAATATTTGGCGTGTTTCACGCGTTTTTTTTTTTCCCCCCGGAAAAAGCAACCAGACAGGTGTGACAGCGCCTCTGTCTGGTTTGCGGTAACTGTGGTTACGTCCGCTAACTGCAGTTGGGTATAACAGCGGTTAAGCTTACCCGTGTGACAAGGGTATTAGAAGCTACGTTAGGGTAACGGAGCTCCAAGAAAGCCTCTGCTAAGGGCACTTCAGTAAAAAGATTTAAGTTTCAGAATTTGACCTTGTGGCTAAGCTTGGTGCATACTCAGCGCTGGAAGAGGCCACTGCCACTGCAACGAACATATAGAAGGTATCTTACAGTGCACAGACTTTAGGAAAAGAGACAGGCAGAGACATTCCCGCCTAAGAAAAAAAGAAACAGTGCCTTTTGTCTCTGTCTGCCCCTTTTCCTATGCATGTGTGCACTGTAAAACACCTTTAAATGGATCCTTACCAACTTGCCCCAACTTCAACATTTCCAGTCAAGAGCTGAAGGTCTTATGTGAGCAGCTATCTCGAAGTAATCAAACGGTGACAGTCATGGAAGGGTTGCTTCCACTTATTTGAACTCTCAGACAGGCAAGGCGAGGAGGAGAGCAGATAAAGGAGAGAGCAAGAGATACAACAGAGGACAGCTAGAGGCCATCCTGGAGAAAGGCCACTAATGGAAGGAGCATTCTCATTGCCGGAAAGGAGGCACACTGTAGCATTGACAGCGTGATGAAAAGAAGAATTCGGTAAACATGTATATTTCTGTGATTGTCGTAGAGTGGCTGTCTTGAGCTATGGCACAAATATTTGAATGAAGAATTTTCCAACAGCGGCGCACTAAGTGTAGGAGCCACGGTTCTGCAGATTCTTGCGCACAGCATGGCACAAAATCGCCCATCTTGCAATATGTTCCGCAGCCTCTTACAAAATCCCAGACTGTGCAAGTTCAGTGAGCGAAGAACTTCCAGAAATATATAAAAGATTGCAAAACCATTCAGAGATCGCTGACTTTGTGACACTGTG